>NW_005871480.1:808567-823376 GCF_000147115.1 Myotis lucifugus
CCCTTCCAATGGTCTGAGGGACAGTGAACTGGCCCCCTGTTTAAAAAGTTTGAGGACCCGTGCTAACCAACTGAGCTACCTGGCCAGGCTCCTTTATCCCTTTTCCTGTCTGCTTTCCTCCACCCTCCTCTGAATCACTTTCTTTTCCCCTTCTCTTCTGCAGGCCTTTTTTATTCTAAATTTTAGCCGGCGGTGCCCTATGGAACATTACAGAACAATAGTCACCTCAGGGTAGACGGTCCAACCTAGTCCTGCTCTGCTTCCGTCCCGGGAATTTTGGACCAATTCTTGGCATCCTGAGCAATAAATGCATAAATCGGAAGGAGCTCATTCTAATCCTCTCCCCGGGGGCCTCTAGCATGGATTCAGGTTTACCTCATTTTTATTTTAAAAAGCAGAGGCACAGTCACTTTCAAGGGGCCCGCAAGTGCTTCCGTTTCAGGGTTCCGATGCCAGACGTCAGCGCCCCCCCTCGAAGGCCCGGGACCTGGCTGGGCCACTCCTCCTGTTCTCATCAGAATGCAGGGCCACCCAGGGCTGGAGTGTGGGGCGGGCTGCAGGCTCGGTGGCCTGGGAACTCACTGAAGCTCTGCTGGGCTCCCCGGGGGCACTTCATAGAAGGCCTGAAGGAGCCAGCAAGCGAGTGAGGCTTTGAACTTGGAAGAGGGGGAGGGATCAGCAATGCCTCTGTGCACAAAAGCGGTGAAAGGGGGCCAGATGCTAACAAAGTGCTGCTGTCACCTCGGCTCATTCCTGTCATTCCTCCCAAGATCCCCCGTGGTGCGCGCGCAGGGAAAACAGTCCCTATCTGTCTGGGTCTAGACCGGCAAGGAGCAGCCCCCCCCTCCCAGCAGGCCTCTTTTGCTAAACCCACAGGAGCTGAGCCTCAGGGCACCGACTCCAGGCTGGCTTCCAGGATTGCCCCCCCCCCCCCCATTGCAGCCTCCTCCGGGGCCCTCCCTGGGATTGCACGTGGAGGGAAGCACTGGGCCCATTTCTTGTTTTCTTTCTGAACCTTCACTACATGGGCCGGCTCCACAGCATCTGGGTGCAACTGCTGGATGTTTAAAGAGAGAACATAATCCAAAAAAGACGGATGAAAACGTGACCAAGAGAAAACTCCGCGCGTATGTTTGAATTTTCTGGAAATACAGGTTTCAATCTGATGGGAACCTTTCCAGGACTCATCCTTGCAGGGGAACATTTGCTGCGAGGCACTGTCAGTACCTTATCTTCTACAGATAAGAGGGCCTGGGGTGAGAAAATAGTGACAAGCGGGATTAGAAGGGGTCTCAGGCTTTCTACTCTATGACACCATCTAAGCACTGAGCTAGGATGTTGGTTCCTGGGAGCCAGGGGATGGTAGGAAGAAAGATAAATTGGTAGCTTCCCAACCATGGCTGCATCACATGGGTCCTCTGACTTTCACATTCCCTTTAGCTAGAGAGAGAGAGAGAGAGAGAGAGAGAGAGAGAGAGAGAGAGTCAGGCAGGAGGGGTGCTGGAGGGACTGAGATTCTGAACAACCCCTCTCACCTGGCCACCTCACCCAAACATCCCTGTTCTATTTATTACCTATAAACTTTGACTTCTAGCAAAATCTAGATGCTTTATTATTATTTATGTGGTTACACGTATCAAGTGTATTCTTAATAAACTAGAGGCCCGGTGCACAAAATTCGTACACTCAGCGGGGAGGGGTGTCCCTCAGCGCGGCCTGCACCCTTTCACAGTCTGGGAGCCCTGGGGGTATGTCCAACTGACAGCTTAGGCCCAGCGGGGAGCGGGCCTAAGCCGTCAGTCGGACATCCTTAGCGCTGAAGAGGTGGGAGAGGCTCCCGCCACCACCGCTGTGCTCGCCAGCCATGAGCCCGACTTCTGGCTGAGTGGCACTCCCCTGGTGGTCAGTGCACGTCATAGTGACTGGTCGTTCAGCTGTTCGGTTGAACTGCATATTAGCCTCTTATTATATAGGATTGTTGCAGCAGAAACATAAATCAGCTAAGTTGGTTGTTTCTATTTAATTCTTTTACTTAGTTTTTTAATGTGTGAGTTGCCTACAGTGTGCCAGGCAAATCCTCCTTATACCTCTTTATGGAAGGCAGTTTGGAGAAGCTGAACTTTGCACTGTGCTTTGAGATTAGGAGGGAAAAATGGCAAGATACTGGTCATTTTCAAAATGATCACCTCTGGCTTTATTTTTGAATGTCTTTTTAGGGTTATTTCTATGGACTGCCATGCTTAGGAATGATTTGAGGACACCTCAGTCTTTGCTGCTGCCGGGAGAAAGAGGCATGTTGCTACGAACTAAGATCAGTATGTAAGAAACATCCAGTCCACTGGTCAGAGTGTGCGAATAAACAAGCAATCTTTTCTGTCAAAGAAGGGAGTTTAGGCAACCGCCATCTTGAAATGGCAAAGGTCAACCCCTCCCTTTTTCCTTTAGACTAGCCAATCGCACAAGAGTGTGAGCCTAAGCTCTGACCAATCGAGAGTGAGGGACAGATGACGTGTGTCAGGCTTAAAACCCCGAGCGGGCCGCCCGCTCAGTGTGTGTGCTGCCAGACTCTGTGCGTGCGCACCCTCCTGCAGGAGTAAAGATAGTGCCTTGCTGCCTGGCTCCCGAGTACCCTTTGTGTTCTGCCAGGACCCCTGGTTTTGGGGCTCACCTTATTTCTAACAAGAAGACTCATGGACTACCGACCTATATGCTCCCTGGCGCCATACTGCAAAACAACAGAGAAGGAATGGACGTCACAGAAGAGCGTGGAGAGAGTAGCGCTGCTTTTTCTCACATGCTTCTACTTTTAGAAGAAGCCTTGGTTCGCACTTATTTTGCAATAACCAACAACATTAGCATCGCCAGTTTAACTGAAATTTATGTAATTACCTACCATAATCCTTAGACCAGTGATGGTGAACCTATGACACGCGTGTCAGAGGTGACACACGAACTCATTTTTTTGGCTGATTTTTCTTTGTTAAATGGCATTTAAATATATAAAATAAATATCAAAAATATAAGTCTTTGTTTTACTATGGTTGCAAAGATCAAAAAATTTCTATATGTGACACGGCACCAGAGTTAAGTTAGGGTTTTTCAAAATGCTGACACGCCGAGCTCAAAAGGTTCACCATCACTGCCTTAGACAGTGTGCTTCCCTCTTCCTAGAAATTTTTGTGGCAATTTCAGTTTTGTTTTGCTAGAGCACTTCCTTGAGTGTGTTTTTCAGAAAGAGTAAAATGGGGTACATTTAGAATCCTCCTACAATCAAAGTATGCCTAGTTTGCCCTTCCATAGGAATCATCTATTGTCAGGTATAAAAATCTTGGACCACACCAGTTTGTTTGTTTTTCTGGGAACTCTGAAAACATTGTCTTTTTTCTAGAAAGTCTGTTCCTTGTCTTCGGTTTTAGGGTTGAGTATGAAATGGTACTAGAATTATTTCCTTTGCTGTAAAAGAAATTAAAGCAAAGAGAGTTGCTTTAGTTTCTTGGGGAGTTGAAAGATATTCACTGGAAAGGAAAAATTGCCACAAACCTGATCTGGATAGAACATTTTGCATGATGGATTTCTCAACTTCCTCCTGGGAAGAAATTAATATTCCTGATAAAATGCTTAAGTAATTTTTAAATAAACTTTAATGAGCTTAAAGAGAGCCTGCCGCTGGGAGATTAGCTTCCCACCCACTCAGTGGACTGTCAGTCAAGACTAATGATCATTAACCAATTTCTCTTCTAGCGCCTCCTTTTCTTCTACAAATGTGTCCCCCAAGAGACAAATATTCATACTGGTTTCTTTCTGGATTCTTCCTTGGAAGCAACTGCTAAGACCTCAATTTTCTGAAAAGTTGTATTTTTCTTTTTAATCTTTATTTTTGGAATTCAGAAAGCACCCTGGGACATGTCTAAGTGTAAAGAATGACAGTGCTGTTGATGAATCACAAGAATGAAAGGCATAAGAAAGCCATTCATTTACTCCAGAATCTATATATATAAAAGCCTAAGTGACCGGAACGACCGGTTGCTATGACACACACTGACCACCAGGGGGCAGATGCTCAATGCAGGAGCTGCCCCCTGGTGGTCAGTGTGCTCCCACAACCAACCTCCAGTGGTCCCTCTCCCCCATCCAGCAGGCCCCAGCTGGCAGCCGGAAGGCCTTGATCGGCCCTGATTGCCAGCCAGGCCTAAGGACCCGACCCATGCACGAATTTTGTGCACCGGGCCTCTAGTTTTTAATAACCTGCAAATAGCAGGGAGCCCTTGAGGTCCTGAAGGAAGGGGCTTTAGGAAGACAGTTCTGTTGGTGATGTGCAGAGACAAAAGCACAGACACACTCAGATGGTAAAAAACACAGAACCAATTGCTTGTTAAATCCTTGTGAACTAGAAGAGCCAGCAGTAGAAGCTGATTTGAATCTTGCTTTCACTCCCTCCATCCTTCCCTCCCCAGTGATTCCAAGCTTTAAGCTAGATCCACATCAGCCGAATCAAATTGCTTGGGGTGGGGTTCAAGCATCACGACTGTTGTTTTTTAGCCCCTCCATTGATTCTCGGTGCAACCAGGGTCGAGAACCACGAGTATAAATCTTCTCCTGCTCCCCTGAACCCCTATCCATTATTTTTTCCAGGCACAAGCCCCAACGACTACCTCGTTCAACTTCCCCTAAACCTTGCTGCCGTCAAGTATCTTCATTGCCCTCCATGTATGTTCACCCCCTCTGGTCATCAAGGCAACAGCTGTTTGTAGCACCTCTGGGTATCAAGGCAACAGCTGTTTGTAGCACCTCTGGGTATGCCAGGCCCATGCTAACTGAGCATCCCGCTGTCGGAAACCCCAGCAGTGTAAACAAACATCCCCTTCCCTTCCTGACTTGGGGGCCCCTCTCCTGAGCTCTTGGTGTGACACTTGGGACGTGGACTGCCTTGCTTGTCCCTGGATCCTGAAGCACAGGACTTCCTGCTCTCACCCCCAAAGTGTCCACCCCGCAGCCTCTTGTGCCCATGATTCCTTCCTGCATCCTGCCTTGTTGGAGGCAGTAGTGAGCCTCTCCAACTCGCCCTTTCCCGGGGCTAACTACTCGCAGCTGATGCTGTCTCAGGCCCCTGCTATATATATAAAAGCCTATATATAAGTTCACGGGAAACTCCACATCAACAAAATGCCCCCATCAATGGAAAAGGTGACCAAGTACCACTGAGATGGACTCTCAGAGCCTCTTGGCCCATAGAACCTTCCCTCCTCCTCCAATCACCCCAGTGCTCTCTGCTGTCCTTGTCTCATGGATGAGGCATCGGGTCCCTTCCTCCTTATCCTCGCTGGAGAGTCAGGGCCACGAGGCGTGAGGCAGTGGCTGGGACGACAGTGTCTATTTGGCCGAGTCTAAAAGGGAGCTGACGATTGTGTGGTCAATTTCTTTTCACCTCATTCATGCGCAGGGGTGCGTGGTGTTCGCCCCATGGGTTTTCTGTGCTCATGGACTTGAAGCCTCATGTCTGGGAGGTTGCTGCACGTCTTCTCAAGCCTGCCTTCTTTATTGCAATGAAGATACTCCACCTTAAGCTTGAGCTAGCGTGGACTATCTCCGTGGTTACCTACTTCACACGACACTTGTCTTTTCAGTGGAAGCATTACACCAGCGGTTCTCAACCTGTGGGTCGAGACCCCTTTAGGGGTCAAACGACCCTTTCACAGGGGTCGCCTAAGACCATTATATAATTATATAAATAAATAATTACATATTGTTTTTGTGATTAATCACTATGCTTTCATTATGTTCAACTTGTAACAATGAAAATACATCCTGCATATCAGATATTTACATTACGATTCATAACCGTAGCAACATTACAGTTATGAAATAGCAATGAAAATAATTTTATGGTTGGGTGTCACCACAACATGAGGAACTGTATTAAAGGGTCGTGGCATTAGGAAGGTTGAGAACCACTGCATTACACTATTTCGTTTTTGCTCATACATGCTGGAATCTAAAGGGATCTCGCCCATCATCTTATTCCAGGTCTTCAAGAAATACAAGGACACTGAGGGCCAGGGAGGTTTGCTTGAGGTCACACAGCTAGGAAAACAGCAGGGCTCGAATTCCTCCTTAGAAAGGAAGGAAGGAAGGAAGGAAGGAAGGAAGAAAGGAAGGAAGGAAGGAAGGAAGGAAGGAAGGAAGGAAGAAAGGAAGGAAGGAAGGAAAGCCCTAGCTGGTGTGGCTCAGTGGATAGAGGTCGGCCTGTGGACTGAAGGGTCCCGGGTTCAATTCCAATCAAAGGCACATACCTTGGTTGCAGGCTCCTCCTAGGCCCGAGCCCTGGTCGGGGTGCGTGCAGGAGGCAACCGAATGATGAGTTTCTCTCACATCGACGTTTCTCTCCGTCTTTTCCTCTCTCTTCTACTCTCCCTCTAAAAATCAATGGAAAAATATCCTCGGGTGAGGTTTAGCCAAAAAAATAAATAGAAAGGAAGGAAAGAATGAATGGAGAGAAGGAGGGAGGGAGGAGAGAGAGAGAGAGAGAGAGAGAGAGAGAGAGAGAGAGAGATGAATTTTACTCCAGATACATCAGTTAAGATGCTTTTGCACATAACACAGACCATTCGACTCCAACTGGCTACACAACAAGGGCCTTTGTTCCCTCTCGTGTCAAGAAGCCCTGTGGTGGGCAGGCCCCAGGTGGAGTGGGATTAGGGCTCGGCCTCCACTTCCAGGTGATTCCTTACCTGACCAGCCTCCACGTGTTGTTCTCAGAATGGCTTCCCTCAAGGTCCTAAGTCGACCAGCAGCAGCAACTGGGGCAGGAGAGAGAGAGAGAGAGAGATGTGTGTGTGAGAGAGAGCCAGAGAGAGCAAGAGAGAGGAGAGAGAGGAGGGATCGTCCTTCCCTTCAGCTGATTGGGCCAGCTTAGGTCACGTGCTCACCCCGAAACGAGCAACAGCTGCTAGGTCAGTGGTTCTCAACCTTGGCTGCACATTAGAATCACCTGGGAATCTTTTTAAAATCCTGATTTCTGGGCCCCATCCTCCGGAAATTCTGTTTCTTTGTTATGGGGTGGGGCCACAACATTAGTAACAAAGAAACAGAATTTCCGGAGGATGAGGCCCAGACATCAGGATTTTAAAAAGATTCCCAGCCAAGGTTGAGAACCACTGTGCTAGAGGAAGGCCCCCGAGTAGCCTGCGTTCCCGAGCCTGCCTCTGATTGGGAGAAGGGCTCACCATGATTCACACAGAGCCCTCAGCACCTCGCTCTGAAGATAGGACGGGATCAATTTCTTTTTTTTTAATAATATATTTTTTGTATTGATTTCAGAGAGGAAGGGAGAGGGGGAGAGAGAGAGAAACATCAATGATGGGAGAGAGTCATTGATTGTCTGCCTCCTGCTCGCCCCACACTGGGGATCGAGCCTGCAACCGGGCATGTGCCCTTGACAGGAATCGAACCCGGGACCCTTCAGTCCACAGGCCTACGCTCTACTCACTGAGCCAAACCCAGGATTGGTTTCGTATGTGTCACTTGCCCTTCACTGACGAGAGTCACAGAATTTCAAGGTTCCCCTAGAAAGACAGACAGGCAGCCGGAGGTCTCCCCCACATCAGGAGCCATTAGGCCAGCGGTTCTCAACCTGTGGGTCGCGACCCCTTTGGCGGTCGAACAACCCTTTCACAGGGGTCGCCTAAGACCATCCTGCATATCAGATATTTACATGACGATTCATAACAGTAGCAACATTACAGTTATGAAGTAGCAACAAAAATAATTTTATGGTTGGGTCACAACATGAGGAACTGTATTTAAAGGGCCAGGAGGTTGAGAACCACTGCATTAGGCCATCACCTGCATGTGGAGAGCGTGCAGCATCGGAGCCCACATTCCATAAACAGTAAATGACCTGCGCTTGGTGCTGTTCTTGTTACTATTTATTAAAAACCTCTGACTTGCCCGGCTGGCGTGGCTCAGTGGTTGAGCATCGGCCTATGAACCAGAAGGTCACAGTTCAATTCCCAGTCAGGGCACTTGTCCGGATTGCAAGCTCGATCCCCAGTGGGGGACGTGCAGGAGGCAGCCGATCAGTGATTCTCTCTCATCATTGATGTTTCTCTCTCTCCCTCCCCCTTCCTCTGAAATGTACATAAAATCCCGTTCAGGTGCGGTTGGCAGTGTGTGTCACCTATCGGAGTCCCAACAAGGCTCCAGCCAGCCATGTGTTGCCCTGTGCCTGGCTTGGGCTGTCTCCTTCCTTCTGAAGGTTTTATTATTATTACCCGTCATGAATGCTGGCCTCGGGCAGCATTCCCTCCCACCACCACGCAGTGTTGACTTGAGGCCGATCTGAGAGATTGGACTACAGTGGGGCCTTGACTTACGAGTGTCCCGACTAACGAGTTTTTTGAGATACCAGCTGATACTTATGTTTGAGTTAACGAGCTCCTTAACGAGCTCGGTCTCGGAACGAATTAAACTCGTAAGTCAAGGCCCCACTGTATTCGGAGCCTGCATCTCGTGTCCTGTCGGGCCGCCGAGCTGGGCCTGGGCGTGTGTGAGGGACGGGGCTTTGAGGTTTGCGCACAGCGTCTCTGAGCCGCTCGCAGTTAGATGACATCCCTGGGTCCCGGGGACCCTTTTGCCGGCTCACCACCATCGACATTAATCATCCTGTTTCTGATGCGGAGACAAAGGCTGCGGCGGCTCTGGGGGCCGGCGAGGGGGCCGAGGGGGCCCGGGAGAGGGTCGGGGAGGGGCTGGATCCAGGAGCCATCCGCCTTCTGGAGAGGCAGCTTGGTCTGAGCAGTGGGGGCGGCGTGGAGAGCTGTTGGCTCCTGAATTACAACAAGGATTTGAATCAAGGGAGCCCGCAAAGACTCTGCCCCTAAAGCTGTTTCGCTCTCCTGTTCTTTTTTTGGAAATGAGACCCGAGTTGTCACGTTTCCCCCAGTGAATGCCACTATACTCATAGCATGAAAAAAAGGGGGGGGGGGACTTAGAAATGACTCTCTCTCTCTCTCTAACTTACTTGAGTTCCCAGCACTGTAGCGAGCGTCTACCGATGAGTCTGGGTGATACTGTTGTTTTTTTAGTGGTTTTTTTTTTTATAACATGACCTTTATTGTTCTCAACATGCATATTTCAAATTAAAATTATTCAGAAACAAAACTGAAAAGGAATGCAACTTGTAGAATGGCAAATAGCATTACTGTAACATGATTTAATATTGTTTCATAATTACTACAAGATTTAAACTTTATATATGTATCATAATAAAGCATGCCTCTTCCATATTTTCTTTCAGAAACGCTATTAGGTTCACTGAGTATGCAATATGGGAGCACAGTGCGAACCTGGTTAAAAAGTTCGTGGCTAACGCTGAATTAATCTCTATTCCCTACATTCTCTCTTTTTTTAATATATTTTATTGATTTTTTTACAGAGAGGAAGGGAGAGGGATAGAGAGTTAGAAACATCGATGAGAGAGAAACATCCATCAGCTGCCTCCTGCACACGCCCTACTGGGGATGTGCCCGCAACCAAGGTACATGCCCTTGACCAGAATCGAACCTGGGACCCTTCAGTCCCCAGGCCAACGCTCTATCCACTGAGTCAAACCGGCCAGGGCACCTACATTCTCTTAATACGTATAACAGCACAGTTCCTGGACTCACAGATTTGTATTTGTGTATATATATCTTTTTTGTAAGTGGGTGATACTGTTTTATGAGGCCGGGATGTTCTGTGATTCTCTAAGGCCTGTCAGCCTCCGGCCCCTGCGGCCGGCCTGCGCCCCCGCTGGCTGGCTCCGTCTGGCCCCAGGTCCCGCATCCATCCTGGCGACAGAATGATGTCTGCACTCTCAGCCTCATCCACGGGCACTGACTCTGGGAACTAAGTCAGATGCCCTGCGGACTCAGGATGCCACAGCTGTGCCCCAGCTGCTAACTTTCCCTGCCTGCCAATGTCCTCTGCTCCCAACCAACCCCAAGGAGAAGCCCCGGTCTCTTGGATGCCCCTGGAATGGTGCATCCCGCCATGCACCGCGATGCGCCATCCGTCAGCGGGCCTGCCTGTGCCAACCCTTCTCCCTCTGGCAGCCCCTCCTGATCGGGTCTTGCCCTGGGCCTGGCCTGCTGGACGGGTTCTTTCCAGACAACGTGGCTCTCGCTCGCCTTCCTCCCTGGAACTGATCCACATCTCTGCCTCCCCCTGCTTGGTCAGCAGTCCCAGCATCCACCTGGTTTCTGGTTCCCGAGGGCATGGCTACTTCATGAATGTGTCACCCATTGCGCACACCCTATTGATGCCTATCTGTTGTGCCTGAAGGACTAGGCCCTTTGACATCACATCCAGGGGTGGGCAAACTTTTTGACTCGAGAGCCACAGTGGGTTCTTAAACTGGACCGGAGGGCCAGAACAAAAGCATGGATGGAGTGCTTGTGTGAACTAATATAAATTCAAAGTAAACATCATTACATAAAAGGGTACGGTCTTTTTTTTTTAGTTTTATTCATTTCAAACAGGCTGGATCGGGCCCGCGGGCCGTAGTTTGCCCACGGCTGTCTTAGACTGATGGTTGGAATCTGAGGGCCACGGTGCCTGGACAGTGCTGAGGTGTCGCAAGGGGTCCAGGTGTCTGTCTGTCCATAGAGGTTGCCTGCCTACTGAACGGGGAATGTTGATTGAATGGGGAATGCTGAAAACATGTGCAGTTGCTTCTGTAGTGAATTTAGCTCTTTATAAAGCCATTTAAAGGCACCCCTGAATTCCTTGCCTCGTTCTGTCATCATGCATCTTCTCTATGGACACCCCAAATACGAGTAGACCACAATGCAATGTTAAAGCCCAAGAAAGGCCCCTTGTACACTCACTCTCCGCTAACTCCCTGGGGTTGCAATAGCCTGCATTGCAGAACTCCTAGGAAACAGTGTTCTGCATCGGATGTGACTCTTGCTGGCGGTTTCCCTCCGACCTGCTGTTGGTAGGGAGGGGCATCAGGGTTGCCACCTTCTGACCCCTCTTCCATGGCTGCCTCAGGCACCCTGGCCACAGAGCTGTGCTGCCTCAGAACCGTGCCAGGTCCCAGCTGCCCGGGCGAGAACGCTTGGGGGAGAACAATCCTTGTTTCTGAGTTCCATCCTGTCTCTGGGTTTCTACGGATGTCACATCCTTAAAGGCTAGTGGAGCGCTTGGGTCCTAGCAATTCCCAAAACATCTGAGGACCCTACTCTGCTCCCATTCATCTTAGAGGCAAGGCCCCGATTCTATATTCTGAGCCAGCATCCATATGAATGCCCCACTCTGTAGAAATGAACAGCAGGAAAAGGCAGCCGGAACAAATGACTTCCCAGTTAATGTGTTGGGAAGACTAACCTGGATTTGACCAGACCCGTGGTCGGCAAACTGCGGCCCCTTGAGTGTGGCTCTTCCACAAAATACCACGTGTGGGCGCGCACGTACAGTGCGATTGAAACTTTGTGGCCACACTCAAGGGGCCAAAGAGCCGCATGTGGCTCGAGAGCCGCAGTTTGCTGACCACTGGACCAGACTATAGATTCCTGATGGAAGACGCTGGGATTCTGAGCTTGCCCCACCTCCCCACCACCCCCCCACCCACACACACACCGGCATACCGCATGCCAGGGTACCCAGGTACCCCTTCCAAGAAAAAGTCCCTGAGCTCTGGGCTGGGTGAAGCCTGGCCTTGAACCCAGAATAACTTTCTAATGGCTCCTGGACCTTTGAGGTTGCTACAGAAGAAGAGTGGCTCAAAGCTATAATAAGAGAGGAAGGGAAGGGGAATGTGTCCCAGAAATGTCGGCCCCAGGGCCCAAGAAGTCCCTCTGCCTCCCTCAGACCTGGGAGCTGTCCCTGGTGTTGAAGCACAGCGGCCCCTCTCCACTTGAGTTGTTCAACTACTCAAGTGGAGGGAAGTCTAGCTGAACTTGGTTAAAACTAGCCAGCGCGTCAGTGTGCATTGCCCTTGGCCTGCCCTTTCTGAGTCAGCAACTGAGCCCAGGAGAGCTGGCCTGTTGGGAGAGCCACGGAAGGAGAGAAAATAGAGTTCCTGCCCATTGAGGGAACGCTCTCCCAGGAGCCTGGGACCACATCCCCCGCCTCTGTCGCTGGACCGTGAGAAAAGCCAGGACAAGCAAGGTCATCTGGCCCGTTGTCATGGCAATGGCAATCTTTCTCAGGGGATGCTTTGTGTTTCAAATACAGAGGAGGGAAAGATGGGCATGGTCCTTACCTTCATGGAGCTTATGGTTTGAAGGAAGGCACAGAAGGAAAAAGAAGCAAGCAAACAAATAACATGGAATTGCATGTTCTGATCAGGAAACAGAAGGTGCAGAGAGAATGGGAAGATCTCTTTGGAGAGGTGATATTTATCACTGGGTCATGAAGGATGAGGGGGCATCAGCTGAGGGGAAGGTGGGTTCAAATGTCCTGGGGCAGCGAAGAGCTTGCTCTTTGGATGAATTTAAAGAAGGCTTCTCTGAGATGAGTTCCTAAGAGCTGCTTCCCTAACACCGTCCAAGGACTGGGAGAAAGGCCCAGGTGAAGAGGAGCTCACTGAATAACCGAGGTTAATTCAGAACTTAATTTATCATTTCACAGGGAGGCGAAAATTCTCAGAAATCTGCCTTCGTCTGACCTTGAATTCTGCTGCTTAGTTTTACATGAAGACTTTCAGGAGTACTGTGATTTTTTTTTTTTTACTATCAAATTGAATTCTATTTTGCACCATGACATGCTCCTTTAAAAGCATGAGAGGTCTGTATTCTCCGTAGGGGGTGTGGGGGGGGGGTGACGAGAAAGATGAAGTCTTAGAAAAAACAAAGAAGCAAGCCAAGGCAGAGACAAAGCTCTTATCTGCACAACCCCAGACTCTGGTCAAGAAAAGCTCAGCGAGATCAGAGACAAGTTGTAATCTGCGATAAACAGATGGGGAGACGAGAGGGCTGTTGTCAGCGGAGGGGCCTGGAAGGAGCCTCAGGGATTGGATTTGGGGAATGAAATTTTCTAGGCCAGGTCAGGCTGCCTGACAGCGCGGTGAGCCTGAGAAGGGCTGTGAGTATGTGGGGCTGTTATGCAAGGCCGGGGACGGATCCTGGCGCGGGGGCCAACGTTGAGAGTCTACGCAGGCACGTGTGTGCATTCACACTTGTCAGGAACATTTCACAAGGACAAATGCAAAATTGCTAAGGACCCTCTCAGGGCCTCAGAAGAATGAATGCTGGGCAAGCGAAGGGCCTTGAATCTTAAACGTTATTCACCTTTTAGCACCTCTGCCTGAACGCAGGACCCTCATACAGGGCTCCTCGTACAAGTCATGACCTAACGTGATTCAACGTAGGAAAAAGGCACCCAACCTGGACCACACGCCGAGGGAGAGTGGGCGAAAGAACCGGACAGGTTGAAGTTCATTTCCAGAGAGGCCACCAGGAGCAGGGAAAGGATGAAGAGAGAGAACCAAGCCGCGTGAGTCGGGGGTCTTCTGTCTCCTCTTTTTGATGGCATCAAGGATGTTTCTTTTTTTAAAATATATATTTTTATTGATTTTGAGAGAGAGAGGAAAGGAAAGGGAGAGAGAGAGAGACAGAAACATCAATGAGAGAGAAACATCATTGATCAGCTGCCTCCTGCACGCCCCCTACTGGGGATCAAGCCCAAAACCTGGACATGTGCCCTGACCAGAAATTGAGCCGAGGACCTCTTGGTTCATGGGTCAGCGCTCAACCACTGAGCCACACAGGCCGGGCAAAAGAAGAAGACCTTGTGATGGCAGAGAAAGAGAGTGGCAGGATGAGGCCACAAGCCAAGGGATGCCAGGGATTGCTGGCCACGGTCAGAAGCTGGAAAGGCAAGAGAGGATGTGCCCCTACAGCAGTGGTTCTCAACCTTGGCTGCACATTAGAATCACCTGGGAATCTTTAAAATCCTGATTTCTGGGCCTCATCCTCTGGAAATTCTGTTTCTTTGTTACTCATGTTGTGGTCCCACCCCATAACAAAGAAACAGAATTTCCGGAGGATGAGGCCCAGAATTCAGGATTTTAAAAAAATTCCCAGGTGATTCTAATGTGCAGCCAAGGTTGAGAACCACTGCCCTAGAGCCGTGGTCGGCAAACTGCGGCTTGCGAGCCACATGCGGCTCGCGAGCCACATGCGGCTCTTTGGCCCCTTGAGTGTGGCTCTTCCTAAGCCTCAGGAGTACCCTAATTAAGTTAATAACAATGTACCTACCTATATAGTTTAAGTTTAAAAAATTTGGCTCTCAAAAGAAATTTCAATCATTGTACTGTTGATATTTGGCTCTGTTGACTAATGAGTTTGCCGACCTCTGCCCTAGAGTCTCCTGTGGCTCCAAACACCTTGAATTGGGACTTCAAGCGGCCAGAACCATTAGAAAATGAATTTCTGCTGCGTTAAGCCACACAATTTGAGGACACGAACACACCTTCCTTCTCCTGCATGTGTATGTCAGATGTTGGGTCCCTAATACAGCGCTTGTTTTTTGAAGGGTTTATGAACACCCATGATTATGTCTGAGACAGGCAACCTGGCCCCATACCTATTTATCTCAATATCATTAACGATAGTCCCTGTGCTATAATTTACATTTCTGTGGCTATTCTGCAACTACCAATGTGTACCTTTTTCACCCAGTCCCCTAATCCCTGCCCCCCTTGCCCGTCCCTGACAACGGTCAGTCTGTTCTCTGTATCCATGAGTCTATTTCCATTTTGTTTGTTTATTCTCGTCTCCTTTCAGTAACTGCTTGGGAGACTGTGGGCCCAGCACATTTTACTCTG
>NW_005871480.1:824897-828488 GCF_000147115.1 Myotis lucifugus
TTTCTTTTATGAAATGATAGTCACCAGGGGTGGGCTGGACGGGGTCAATGGGGGAAGAAGGGGGACATATGTAATACTTTTAACAATAAAAGAATTATTTTAAGCCGAAACCGGTTTGGCTCAGTGGATAGAGCGACGGCCTGAGGACTGAAAGGTCCCGGGTTCGATTCCGGTCAAGGGCATGTACCTGGGTTGCGGGCACATCCCCAGTAGGAGATGTGCAGGAGGCAGCTGATCGATGTTTCTCTCTCATCGATGTTTCTGACTCTCTATCTCTCTCCCTTCCTCTCTGTAAAAAATCAATAAAATATATAAAAAAATAAAAATAAAAAAAAATAAAAAAAAAGAATTATTTTAAAAAAGAAAGAACACTCACAGGTGATAGTTGCTTGGTGACATCCCAAATGAAAACTTGGGCTCTACACAAAATAAAAACTCATCTAGGGAGCTCTGCCCATGCTTGGCTTGTGCTGTTCCAGGTTCTCCAACATTCTCCGTGTCATGGCACATACAGAAAATGCTAATATTCGCCTGGCCAATGGGGCGAGGCTGCTAATGTCTCAGAGCGACTAGCCCGGGGGCTCTGGCTGCTCCAGGCTGAGGGGTCACCGTCTTGGCACACCCACGAGCCATCTGGGCCACACGAGCGTGCCATTGTCGCAGGCTGGGACTCTGCCCCCGTGCACGGAAGAGTTGTGAACTGTTATCAATGTTATCTGCTTGGAAAAAGCTATCTCACATGCGCCCAGCACTGTGGATTTGGACTTAAGCTGCTATGAACGAGGCTTGGGTGTATCCCTCACTGTGTGTTTGCAGGAGCAGTGAATACCAGCGTGGCGACCTCTCTCCCCAGCGCGTGTCCGTCTGTATCATCGCTCATCACAACACTTGTTATGATGGATCTTGAGTCGTAACCAGGTTAACAACGAGGCGAACTCCTCCGGGAGCATATGGAGCAAATTCAGGAGCTCATGTTCTCTTCTGGCTTCTGTGACTCAGTCCCACTGTATCGAGAGGAGGCAAGAAATGAAGATGAAAACAGAAGCCTCGAGAGGGAAAGTTAACCTTGCTTCACCGGGGCCTTCCTCAGGAAGTAACACTTCATGTTTAAAGCTCAAAATGCTGAAGTTCTACATAGCTAATGTAAATGTATTTAAATTTCTCTGTTAGGAGGCTGCTTTCTGTTTTATTATTTATTTATTTATTATTTATTTATTGAGGCCCAGTGCACAAAATTCATGGGGGGGGGGGGGGGGTGTCCCCGCAGCCCGGCCTGCACCCTCTTGCAATCCAGGACCCCTCGGGGAATGTCCAAACGCCAGTTTAGACCTGATTCTGAAGCGGGATTGGGCCCAAACTGGCAGTTGGACATCCCTCTCTCAATCCGGGACTGCTGGCTCCTAACCGCTTGCCTGCCTGTCTGCCTGATTCCCCCTAACCACTCTGCCTGACTGCCTCATCACCCCTAACCACTCACCTGCCTGCCTGATCGCCCCTAACCACTCTGCCTGCCTGATCACCCCTAACTGCTCACCTGCATGCCTGATCACCCCTAACCACTCTGCCTGACTGCCTCATCACCCCTAACCACTCACCTGCCTGCCTGATCACCCCTAACTGCTCGCCTGTCTGCCTGATCACCCCTAACTGCTTGCCTGTCTGCCTGCCTGATTGCCCCTAACTGCCTCTGCCTCATCCGGGATGACGTCCAGAAGGTCGTTCAGCTATCTGGTCTAATTAGCATATTATGCTTTTATTATTATAGATTGTTATCCCTCACCCAAGGATATTTTTTCTGTTGATTTTTAGAGAGAGTGGAAGAGAGAGAGGGAGGGAAAGAGAGAGAAACATCAATGTGAGAGAGACACATCAATTGGTTGCCTCCCGCACATGCCCCCACTGGGGCTGGGGGTTGAACCTGCAACCCAGGTATGTGCCCTTGACTATACCCTTGACCAGGAATCAAACCTGGGACTCTTTGGTGCACAGGCTGATGCTCGCTCTAACCATTTAGCTACACTGGCCAGGGCAGGAGGCTGCTTTAATGAAGAGGAAAAAGGACCAACTGGGCTTACAGAAGTGTTTCTGAGTCCGCTGCTACATCTAAATAGCCTGGGGAGCCTCTTAAAGACACGGAGGCCAGGTCTTCATCCTCGAGAGATTCAGATTCAATCAGTCTGGGCCTTATCCCCCCACCTATCCACCCCCCGCCCAGGGAATTCTAATATGCTACCAAGTACTGAAGCCTAGAATCAGAAGATGATAGCAAAACACTGAGAAGTGTGAAGTGCTTTCCAAATACGAGACATTTGCTTTATTACGTGGCCACTATCATTTCCTCTCTCCTCCTAATTTCCCAGCATGCTGAGCTCAGTGCATTTGGAGTGGAGTGTTTTCCTCTTGAGTCCCTGAGGCCTTACCCTTTCCATTGCCCGGCAAAGGCCCTACCTACCCGCTACTGGCACAAAGAGCTAAATGGAAAGTATCTGCGTGAGTCCTTGGGAGCGTGCTCCCGATCGAGGGATGCTTGCCTTCTGGAGCCAAGACCGCTGGGCTTGCGTCCTTTCTTAGTCCAGATTCATTATGCCTTTGCTTCCTTCCACGAACATGGGCACCTCGGAGTTCTTGGCACGGACTGAAGGTCTGCTTTGTGTGCCAGGCAGGACACAGAGCATCAAGGGGTTGGGCTGCCGCTTAGTTTCAGACTCATATTCCAAGTTCTTTGTCGGAGGGCACATTTGCTGGTCAAAAAACAAGCGTGGAAATAAGATGACGGATAGCCCGGGATAAAGGCGTGACTTAACATGGATGCTGGGGTTTGCAAGACGCAGCTAGTATAATTCCGGAGAAGTAAAAAGCCACACAGGTCCAAGTACCATGATGATGATGATGATGATGATGATGATGATGATGATGATGATGAGAGCTGACACATATTGTCTACTATCTGTTAGATCTTGTTCTAAATGTTTTCCACCCATGAAGTCATTGAATCTTCACAACTCTATTGGTTAGATACTAGTTATCACTCTCATTTTATAGATGAGGAACCTGAGGATGGGTGACATCTAGACTTGTTGTCACCATTAATTAGCTGTCACTTAACTGCTCAAGGCCTGTTTTCTGATTGGATCAGTGAGTCTCCAAAGCTTCTTTCTACTTGGTGATGCAGTAACTTTGTGAGTTATGAATTCTAAATGCTCTCTAGTCTCCTTGTTTCATTTAACCAAGACAACCCACTCCTGCCCATTTATCTTATGGATTTGATCAGTGATTTATTCTTTCCTATTCTTGCCCTACTTTGTTTCCTGTGAACCTTTTCCACATTTGGACAGACTTCCTTCATTCACTTCTAGATGTGAATTGTTTCCGTACATATATCAACACTGGAGTTTGGGGACCACCATTTAGGAGCAGAATCCGACAGCTTGGACTATTAGGGAGTCAAGCAATATCATTTACCTGAAAATACCATAGTGTAGATATGAGCGAGAAAATGACAGCAATAGAAATAGTTGAGTCATGGGATCTTGGCATAAATTATTGTTAACTTTTCTAGTATTTTCATAAATGTTGATCAGAAAACTACTG
>NW_005871480.1:828869-831058 GCF_000147115.1 Myotis lucifugus
TGAGAAAGAAAAATTTCAAGCAACTTAAGGGGACTGAGTTCTTCTTACTCCAAATGGTTAGAGAATCAATGGATGGCATTCTCTTCATGGTGACTTTTTCATTCCAGTGAGACTCTCTAAAGAGGAAGCTAAGTGTATTGACAGCAAATTTCAAAATCATTCGGGTCCTTTTCTCTACTCTGCCACTGGGAGCTTGAAATGTGTAGTTTTCGATTCTTTACCTGCCAGACTGAGTGTTCTCGATCCTCACCATACTAAGAACTGATGTAGAGGAGGCCAGATAGATGATGAAAAGGACTCCCAGCAGTGAGTGTCTATTGAGCACTTGTAACACTCAATTCTCTATTCTACATAAAACCATGAAGTTTCTGGATTCCTCCAACTATTCACATGACTCACATCGATGAAGGCGGTAAATATGTTGGGCCAAAGCACCATCAAAAATATTTTTGTCAGCAGGGAGCAGAAGTTATATTAATTAAAATGTTCTCAGGAGGTACAGGGTGCCCTCCCAACGAGTCATAAAATTATTTTAATCCCAATTAAGGATGTTCCCTCCTGGCACCTGGTAACATAGGGAATTGGAATGAAAAACTCCATGGCATTTCTAGAAGAAAGATCACCAGAGTCAGACTGGATCCCTCAGGCTAAGAAGTGGAGATATTTTGATAGAAAGCCATCATTTTAGTTAATTGATTATTTATTAAATCTCCTATTCCATGTCCAGAGAAGATTAGGGAAAAGTACAGAGTGAAAAAGGTCATAAAAAGATAAAACTTGCCAGAACCGGTTTGGCTCAGTGGATAGAGCGTCGGCCTGCGGACTCAAGGGTCCCGGGTTCGATTCCGGTCAAGGGCATGTACCTTGGTTGCGGGCACATCCCCAGTGGGGGGTGTGCAGGAGGCAGCTGATCGATGTTTCTCTCTCATCGATGTTTCTGGCTCTCTATCCCTCTCCCTTCCTCTCTGTAAAATATCAATAAAATATATTTTTAAAAAAAATTATTAAAAAAAAAAAAAAAAGATAAAACTTGCCCTGACCGGTTTGGCTCAGTGGATAGAGCGTCGGCCTGAGGACTGAAAGGTCCCAGGTTCGACTCTGGTCAAGGGCACGTACCTTGGTTGCAGGCACATCCGCAGTGGGGGGTGTGCAGGAGGCAGCTGATCGATGTTTCTCTCTCATCGATGTTTCTAACTCTCTATCCCTCTCCCTTCCTCTCTGTAAAAAATCAATAAAATATATTTTTAAAAAAAAGATAAAACTTGGGGAGAAGAAGGAAGGACTTTATGAGGGTTTATGATTGAATGTTCTACCCACCCAGGAATGCTGGCGCAGGAACTAAGGCCATCGACCTTGTGGTGAGCCTCAGCATACAGACCCTTGTCTGGGAAGAAATGATGTCACCAGGATTTTTAGCCTAAGACTTAAAGTAATCCATTTTAGGGTAATTTAGTGATTCACTGTGGAAGCTTGGGGTTTTCTGCATGGATTTTGAAAACCTAATTAAATTGTTGAGACATTTCCTTACTAAACCTTGTCACATGTATAGCCAGTACACATCTTGGGACGGAATTGTGAGCTAACATTCTATCCTTTGTCATTAACACGTGCAAGCATTAGTGAGTAGCTGCAGCTTTCATCATCGGAGAGCAAGTTGAATCACCCAGGCTCAGTAAACAGGAGGCAGCCTCGTGTCCGCTGGAATGACCTCACATTCCCGGTGAAACATCAGTTTTCAAGGGACAAACTCTAGGCACGTCCACCACACCAGGAAATGATTTGAGAGAAAAGAATTTGGGTTAAAATTCAGAGATTAACTATCAGTGTTCCTTAAAAAAGACTTTTCTGAATGAGGAAAGAAAACAGAAAAACATTACTTGTTGGATTGTGATGATGTAGAATATTGAGGTTGAGACTATGTGAATACATTTTTTTCAACTTAAAAAAATTTTTTTTCAACTTTACTCATAGGCTGGTTTCTTTCTCTTTTTAAAAAAATATTTTTATTGATTTCAGAGAGAGAGAGAGATAGAAACATCAATGATGAGAGAGAATCATGGATCAGCTGCCTCATGCACACCTCACACTGGAGACCAAACCCACAACCCAGGCATGTGTCCTGACTGTGAATCGAACCGTGACCTCTTTGATCATAGGTCGATGCTACCCATGAGCCACGCCAGCTGAGC
>NW_005871480.1:832511-834732 GCF_000147115.1 Myotis lucifugus
TTAACATGCATACAGAACAGGTTGGGAAACGAGAAAAAAAAATGCTGGAATACATAATATGGGGAAATCATGATATGGCCCCTTTCCAATGCCAATGGGACTTGTTTCTAATTTCATTGAAAATGCTATGATTTGGATTTGAAAGAAAAGTACAATATAGAATAGTCTTTTGGGCAACGATATTTAATACCAGATGAAAAGTTGAGAGAACAAAGCAACTTGTTTGTTCGCAGCTAGAAATCACTGTTTTCTTCTAATGTTTTTATTGTAACAAAAGTCTGTTCATATTATGGGAAAGCCAGAAACTATTACCTAATTATGAAATAATTTTTAGAAGCCAAATAATGGTTTTAAATCTATACATACATTCTCTTGAACACACAGTCGTAGGTGCTCCATACATTCTATTGGAATAAATGAACCTATGATCAAAATTCAGAATAAAAAATGTCAATAATCATCTTCCATATTCATGTTCTATTAGAAAGAAACAAAGGGGATTAGTTCTTTAAAGCCTTAAACTTGACAATACATTTTAGCCCATTTCCTTTCCCCGGGGGAAATCATAGATGACAAAGATTAGTTGGCTGTCATCTATTCTATATCCCCAAGTAAACCCCAAATTCTTTAGATTTTCTAGTTTATCTTGAACTAAAACCAGCATAATAAATCAGCTTCTATTCATAATCAATGCAACACAGTGGAACGGTGTATTACTGTGTTCCAAGACTTTGAACAATAAGGGTTAATTACTTCTCCCTGGATGTCAATTTCTTGACCATCAAAACCATGCTCTCTTTGTCCCCAGATGGCCCTGCGTGTTGTTACCTATATTTAATCTTTTAAAAAACCGTCGAAAGTCATCGAAACATATTTGATTTCGATGTCTCCATTATTTAGACTGTGTTCTAACCTCACGGCGAACCCAACTTGACTATTCTTATTATTCAGAACTTTAATTCTATCACGTAACTTTAGTTCATTTCTTGACTTGAGATGACAAAAATGTTTGTGCTCAGAACAGATGAAATACCTTCATTTGTTAACTGTACTTCTGTGACATAGGGCAACTGAGGGGGCGGGGCTTCCTGCTCTCTCTTGCACGGAGGGGATGACACATTAAGGATTTATTTATTTATTTTAAATATATTTTATTGATTTTTTACAGAGAGGAAGGGAGAGGGATAGAGAGTTAGAAACATCGATGAGAGAGAAACATCGATCAGCTGCCTCCTGCACACTCCCCACTGGGGATGTGCCCGAAACCAAGGTACATGCCCTTGACCAGAATCGAACCTGGAACCCTTGAGTCCCCAGGCCGACCCTTTATCCACTGAGTCAAACCAGTTAGGGTGACACATGAAGGGTTTAGAGTGATGGCGAACCTTTTGAGCTCGGCGTGTCAGCATTCTGAAAAACCCTAACTTAACTCTGGTGCCATGTCACATATAGAAATTTTTTGATATTTGCAACCATAGTAAAACAAAGACTTATATTTTTGATATTTATTTTATATATTTAAATGCCATTTAACAAAGAAAAATCAACCAAAAAAATGAGTTCGCGTGTCACCTCTGACACGCGTGTCATAGGTTTGCCATCACTGGTTTAGATGAACAGGCTGGAAATGCCCACCTTGGACCCCATTACCTGATCTGAGACCGCTTTGTGGCTGAAACCCAGCTGAACATCGCCTCCGATCAATAAAAGACGTCAGAAAAACGATCCATTCTGGGGAGTAACAAATAGGGGTGTTTCCAGGCTGTGGCATTTGAGGAGTCGAGCAAAGTTTTTCTGAAGGATGAGTCATTTCTTTGAGCCTCTGCCTTCCCCGGGCATGAAATGAAAATGAGACATGAAAGATGCAATCTGCTCCAGCAATGTGACTCCTCCATCATTGTCCCAGCCACTCTGTTTCTCAGCACAGGGAAGGCTCCAGTCTATTGGCAGCTCATCACATGGAAATGCCCTTTTCCTTCTCGAGGCTCTGAAACACGGGATGCTTTCATCTACCCTCCAAACAGTTGCTGCGCCTTGTGCCTCTCCACTGTCCCCAGGGCGGCTTTTTGTCTCTGCAACCTGGGATACGTTTTTCCCAGGCTTAAAAAGATAGAGCAACTGAGGGTGGGCCGGCGCCGGGGGGGGGGGGGGGGGGTAAAGGGGGGGTAAGGGGGGGGCTTACCCCCCTTGGAGAGGGGGGGGGGGAGGGGGGGAAAAAAAA
>NW_005871480.1:835481-844327 GCF_000147115.1 Myotis lucifugus
ATATGTTGGTTTCAAGAATTGAGGACATTTAATCCCCAGACATCCTCCCTTCTACCTCCCCTTCATTCTCCCTGCGCATCCGCTACAGGCCCTGGACTAGACCTCAGTCCCAGCACTTCTTTGTGGTCCTGAGCGTCGACTCACCCATTGGCTACAGCACCAAGCCTGTTTGTGTTTCCCGCCCTAGACCCACCCCAGAGGCTGTGTGGTGATAATCAGCGCAATGACACAACCACACCACCCACTCCTGGAGTCTGTTGAAAGTGGGGCAGGAGATACAGGTAAGAATTAGGTGGGCCAAAACCGGTTTGGCTCAGTGGATAGAGCGTTGGCCTGCGGACTGAAAGGTCCCAGGTTCGATTCCGGTCAAGGGCATGTACCTGGGTTGCGGGCACATCCCCAGTAGGAGATGTGCAGGAGGCAGCTGATCGATGTTTCTCTCTCATCGATGTTTCTAACTCTCTATCTCTCTCCCTTCCTCTCTGTAAAAAATCAATAAAATACATTTAAAAAAAAAAAAAGAATTAGGTGGGATTTTTTTGTTTGTTTGTTTTTTTGTTTTTGTTTTGGAAATGTAAACCAGAGGAGTCTTATATGGAGATTATTGAGTTCTTGTTTCATTGAAGCTTAGACTTAAGCTTATTATTAGTGATTTGTGGTTTAGGACTTGCAAGCTAATCATTTAAGCTACAATCCAGTCTCCCAAATCATGACGCTGACATCTATCAATGTGTTATGGGAATACACAATTAATTGAAGCATAGATACATTTACTCCTTTAGACATGTTTTAATATGAAAAAAATTAAACTTACAAAATGAGTAGATAGATGTAAGATTATTAACGTTTTGCCAATTTTTTTTTCATCTTTCCCCATCGCCCACTCACAGACTCTCGCCCTCCCTTTCCTGCATTATGGTAAAGCAAATTCCAATTGTCGCTTCACTCTGAAGTGCCTCAGTATCCATTCCTAATGGACAAGGGCAATTTTTAAAAATGCAATGACCAAAACTAACAATCCTTTTCCAGTCCCACCTAATTCCTAGTCCATCTTCAGAGTCCCCTGCTTATCTCCCAGGGGTGTTTATACAGTTCGTTTGTTCCAATCAGGTTCCAGACATTAAGACTCGTAAGTTTATTTTATTCTCTCTTTTTCATTTCATTGATCAGTTGGATAAACCAGGTCGTTTGTCTTTAGAATGTTCTACATTCTGAGTTTGATCAATTGCTTCCCTGTAGAGACATTTAACCTCCCCCTCTGTCACTGCATTTCCTGTACACTAGTATGTATGTATGTATGTATGTATGTATGTATGTATTTATTTACTAGAGGCCCAATGCATGAAATTCATGCAAGAGTAGGCCTTCCTTCCCCCGGCTGCCGGTACCAGCTTCCCTCCATACCCAGGACCCGGGCTTCCCTTGCAGCCCCAGCTTCATCCGGAAGGTCGTCTGGAAGGATGTCCAGAAGGACGTCTGGTCTAATTAGCATATTATGCTTTTATTATTATAGATTTATTTACTTAAATATATTTTTATTGATTTCAGAGAGAGAGGAAGAGAGAGATAGAAACATCAATGATGAGAGAGAATCATTAATCAGCTGCCTCCTGCATGCCTCACCCTGGGGATTGAGCCCACAACCCCAGCATGCCCCTAATCGGGAATTGAACTGTGACCTTCTGGTTCACAGGTCAATGCTCAAACCCTGAGCCATGTCAGCCGGGCTGTACACTGGTATTTAGAGCTGTAGGCTTGATTAAATTCAGGTTCACGTCTTATGCAGGAGCATTGCGTGGTCAGTGCTGTATCATTACTTCCTATCGCATCATGTGTTGGAACACACACTATCCCGTCGTCCCGTGTTTAGTGATGCTGAGACTGACAGGTGAGTGCAGGTGTGTACAGACTTGATCCTTAGACTATATTCACTAATTCTCAAACTTCGTTTCACATATGGATAGCACAATATCTTCATATAATCACCAGGAGTCCTTTAATTGTTAACAAAAATTCTTTTTTTTTTAAATGTATTTTATTGATTTTTTTACAGAGAGGAAGAGAGAGGGATAGAGAGCCAGAAACATCAATGAGAGAGAAACATTGATCAGCTGCCTCCTGCACGCCCCCCACTGGGGATGTGCCAGCAACCAAGGTACATGCCCTTGACCGGAATCGAACCCGGGACCCTTGAGTCCACAGGCCGACGCCCTATCCACTGAGCCAAACCGGTTCTGGCAACAAAAATTCTTTGAGATTCATTTTATCAGAGAACTACCAACGGGCAGTTTTCAAGTTCACAAACACACATGCACCTGGAATTTTTCCATAGTAGACTACATGCGTGTTTCTTCCTATGCATTGTTGGAGGTCAATCTAAATTACAACAGGCCATTTGTGTGGGAAGCCACCTATTGTCTTCACTAGCAGAGAGGTGTGGACAAGGAACCCGGAAGGCTGGTGACCCTTGAAGCCCTGGCAAAGGTCAGAGCTATGCACCCACTGTTTAGTTGAGACAATGGTAGCTGAAGCAACTTCCCCACCTATAGTCATGTAAATCCTTATTGATAAGATAGTCTGCCTGTTACTGGAACTTGCCTGCCTCAGGGCTATGGGTGTATCCCAAACTGAATAGAAAGATGGCGAGGCCTGAGCACAAGGAAAGTCCTTCCCCTTGAGTTGGACTTGCCCGCCTGGCCCCCCAATTTCCAAATTATTACTTGTCTCGTCTCTTTCATTTGTGTGCGGCACCTCTTCCAGATCCTGAACCACGCCGGACGTGGGGGGAATATACAAATGTACACATCTGTAGGTTGGTAAATGAATAATAGATTAGATCACCGATCAGTTAGCAATTGCAGTGATCAGAGTAAATATTTGTAGTCTGCTTAATGTCCGCCATATTTGCCACCAAATTGGCTCACTCGTTCATTAATATGGAACCAGCCTACAGTGACAGGCCCAGTTGGTCCAGGAATGCTAATGGCTAAAGTGACTTAAGTATCTGACTATGTTACTTATTGTTTGGAAATTCATCATTGTGATTGTCAGATATCTGATCATTTCAATACGGTAGATATTACATGGCTTGCTTTTCACTTCACATCACCGACAAAGAAGTAGAATAAATGGAAAGGCAGCAAAATATTTGGAAGTACTGACATGATTGATTCGTTCCAAAATCTAAACATTCAGCTTGGAAACCTGTGAAAAGCTGCCTACAAAATTTGATTGTTTTAAATAGATTATTACAGGATAAATACAATTAGAAGTATGTGCCATAGCATATTTAATAGACGTTTCAAATGCCTTAAGATGTTTACCGCTTCTCTGTTTCCTGGTTCTGCTTAAAAGGGAAAGTGTTGCTCTCACTGGTCTAGGATTAATGAGTATAAAATTGAATGCTTTTCTGGTGGTGATTAATGGTGACTATAAACAGTCTCAGTAACAAGAAAACATTGCAAATTGTTGTGGAACCTTAATTATGAGAAATGTCTGATTTCTGGATGAAGTTTGAGGTTTCACTTCCTTTGATGGTGACTATAGTCCTATGGGAGTGGGTACTGGAGCAGAGGAGAGAGATGGGAGAGGGAGAGAGCAAAGGTCTAGGCAAGGCCAAAGCCAGGCATCAGGATCACTGCTAAAGCCACTCTGTTCCGGAGAGAAAGTACTGAACTGGCTTTGTCCTCAGGAGCTTCAGTTATTCGGAAGCCCAGGCTTGTCCAAAGTGTTGTGGAAGCTTCTAGTTTGACGCCACCTGCTTCAGGCTTCCGGGAGCTTGCCACAGTCTGTGTTCTGTTAACCCAACAGAGGACACTGGATTGCCTTTATACTGCTCATCTCTCTCAGGCACCTCCCACCTAAAAACATGTTCTTCTTTTAATGCTCACCAGAGAGCTGGATTTTTAATATATATATATATATTTGTATTGATTTCAGAGAGGAAGGGAGAAGGAGAGAGAGAGAAACATCAATGAGGAGAGAGAATCATGGATGGGCTGCTTCCTGCATGCTTCTTATTGGGGGTCAAGCCTGCAACCTGGGCATGCGCCCTGACCGGGAATCCAACCTGGTTCATAGGTCGATGCTCAACCACTGAGCCACACCAGCCGGGCTCAAGTGAAATATATTTAAATGTTAACAAGGAAAATCAGAAAGACGTAAGGAAATATCTTGAGACTAACTGTTTCAGTATCAGAGCATCATTTTAAGAAATGCTTGGAATCCGGAAGAACAAAAAGCAATCAGTCTTGGATTACGGGGAGGTGGGGAGGATCTGGAAGCTTGCTGGATCACCAGGCCTGCAGGATCCCCGCCCCCCTCAAACCTTGGAATCCTGCACTTTTCAGAGCCCCCCCCCACCCCTGCTCAGGCCCACGCCCCCATAGGCCTGCGATCTTCTTCATCATCTGACTCTGAACTTGGGCCGTGTCTTTTTCCTCTTCCTCCTCTCCGCCTCCATCTTCACAACGACAGACTGCATGTAGTAATTGCTGTCTTTTGTAATTGTTGTATCTCCAAAGCTGTCCATCAAAATAGCGTGAAGTGGCCGAAGCAGCCGTCCCCTGAGCTGGGGGAAGTTAATGGCACATTCCCAGGTGGTCCCAGGTGGAGGGGTGCGGAGGGCCCCCCGGAATCCCCGTTAGTGCTGTATTTCCCTGAGCACATCCATTTGTAACCTGGAAAAAAAAAAATGTCGTCCACAGCATGTTCATTAGATTTCCAGATGAGAATAAATCAAGAAGCATTGGCAACACACCAGTGAATAAAGAGAAATGCTACCCAGGGTCTCTGAGGTTAAAAAGATGGGAAGGCAAGGCTCCCACAAAATGAGAAGGAAGGCAGACAGGTGTAACCCTAATGCGTCGGAGGGAAAATACACGCCCTAGAAGTGAGCAGCAAGAGGGGGAAATCCAGGAGACAGTAATTCCAGAGAGAGCAGGGGAGCGTGGACAGCACATTAGACGTGTTTGCAATATGCCGCCGAAGCTAATGTGAGCTGGGCTGTCTGAGCCCAGACGGCACGTCACCAGGGGCAGGGGAGTAATTTAGTGCAGTTGAAATATTGTGCGCGGGTCTGTGTGTCTCGGGAGCAGACAGATACAGAGGGAAATCATCATAAAGCAACAACAGTGATGAACAAGCGATGGGCTGATGTACGAGAAAAATAGACCGGGCGACTTGGCTTAAGAAGTGACCAGAATAGCCCTAACCGGTTTGGCTCAGTGGATAGAGCCAAGGTTCGATTCCAGTCAAGGGCATGTACCTTGGTTTCGGGCACATCCCCAGTAGGAGATGTGCAGGAGGCAGCTGATGGATGTGTCTTTCTCATCGATGTTTCTAACTCTCTATCCCTCTCCCTTCCTCTCTGTAAAAAATCTATAAAATATATTTTAACAAAAAAAAAAAAAAAAAAAGAAGTGACCAGAATGGAGTATTGAAATGTAAGGATATTTTTCCCATCTACTACCTGTGAGTCAAGAATTATTAAACTGGAGTTAGCATAAAAGGATGTGCTGTAGTCTGAAAGGGAGGACTGACATTTACAAGCAGGAAAACTTCCAGGGAATACAAGCTCTGAGATGATTAAAGTATCTTTTAGGGGAGTCAAGGGAGGCCACGGGTGAGAAATAGAAGTTTACATTGTTGTCATACTTTTCATTCCACAGCCATTAAATTTACCCTGGCCATGACCTTCCACAATGAAGAGCTATGTCAGAACCTTAGCATCGCCCGGATGCTCATTGCCTTTAGAAGGGCCATTTTTAAGTTTGGTCTTAGTATCCCCCACCCCCACCCCCAATATCAGTGCAGATGGCTTACCTCGTCCATCCGTTTGGGTGCTCCTTGATATCTGCAAAGGCAGTGGCCCAAAGCAACAATCGCTCTGCCATATCATTTCTCCGTGTGACTGGAGACTGTCATGTGATCTGGGGGTTGGCTTCTGATAGCCAAGGAAAGATGAATCTAATTTTTTAAAATATATTTTTATTGATTTCAGAGAGGAAGAGGGAGAGAGAGAGAGAGAGAGAGAGAGAGAGAGAGAGAGAGAGAGAGAGAAACACCAATGATGAGAGAATCACTGATCGGCTGCCTCCTGCACGCCCCCTACTGGGGATGGAGCCCACAACCCTGGCATGTGCCCTGACCGGGAATTGAACCTTGACCTCCTGGTTCATAAGTCAATGCTCAACCACGGTGTGAGCCACACCGGCTAGGCAAGGTGAATCTAATTTGTTTAAAGCTCAGAACCGTAGCTGGAGGAGCAGCATTCTGTACTAGCTAATGAGGCTCATTGGTTCTTAAGATACAAGTTGCCGTGTTTCCTAAATTCAAATTCACTTCTGGTGTAACTACCGACGCTGTAAATACGGAGAGGAGATGGGTGCTGTGTTTTTTATTTTGCAATTTGGAGCCAATTCTAAAAGGAACTGTTAGGAAAGTGATTTTATTCCCTAAACTTGGGGAGATCTTCACTTCCTGGCTTCAAATACAGGGAAGGGCGGTGGTTGGCTTTCGTTTAACAAGGAACAGAAGCAGGCGAAGAAGATTTCTTAGCGGCCACAGATGATAAAGTGCATTGTCCCAGAGATTTTATTTCCCAGACAGTTGTGATTCCCATCGTTCTCATCTGGTGGGTGTACTGCTTTCAAAGCAATTAAACAGTCCGCTGACAAAGCTTTAGCCACGTTTAGACATTTAATTAAATCGGCGTGAGAGAAAGTTATTCTTAAATCAAGGGGCTTCTCCTATTCATTGTGGTGGAGAAAGTGATCGATTCTCTGTCGTGTTGCTATTAAGGGTTTTCTTATCCGTTTTTTCTTTAAAAATATGTTTTGTTGATTTCAGAGAAGAAGAGAGAGGAGAGAGGGATAGACACATCAATGATGAGAGAGAATCATTGACTGGTTGCCTCCTGCTCGCCCCACAGGGGGTGGAGCCTGCAACCCAGGCATGTGCCCTGACCAGGAATCGAACTGTGACCTCTTGGTTCATAGGTTGACACTCAACCACTGAGCCACGCCTTATTCTTTTAATTTTGAATGTTACAAACAGCAGAGCCTTTAGATAAATTAAAGCAAACAATAAAATGAAAGACTTTTAAAATCAATGGCATTAATTTCCTAAATGCAATTTAAAAGAACAGTTTGGATCACATTCTAGAAGAAATAGATACTCTCTTAATGGGGCAGTAAGTTTTAATGTGTAAACTAACAAGTTACACAGAAAAACTATCCAAAACATCATTTAATATCTAGTTTGTCTAAGGGACGTCTACCACTTTTTTTAAGTCTAGTTTTTGCTTCTTAACACTGGGCTCCGAATTTTGGGGCATATAACAGAGAAATTAGTTGGAAACGTTATGTTACTTACATGAATTCATTGATGAATTATGCCTGGGATTTTGAATGCGTGTGTAACAGATAAACTTTGCCCTTTCTGACACCAATGATTTACTTTAAAACATTGAAAATTGTTTCTCAAAGGAACTGAAATTGCAGGTCACAGACCGGTCTTTGTAACAGACCAGAGGAGAGCTGCTGCAGCTTTAAAAAAATATGAGCATTCAACTACAAAGATTTATTTTCTCCCCTTTCCATCTGAATTTGGTAACGTTTCTCTAAAACTCGTTTCCTTCCTCAGCATTCTCTTCTCCCCTTCAGCTGGAAAATGTGGCTGCTAAAGTCGGAGCAGAATCCGCCAGATCAAAGGCAGGCAAGCCCTTCGTGTGGAGTAGCATGTGGTACAAATTGCTAACATGCTAGACACGTTTCCACCACCGCACACTCCTTACCATGTGCCGAACCACTAGCCTCAGCCTCACTGGAATGCTCTCTTTGACATCAACGGTGCGCTCCTTTCTGCCTCTGAGACTTCGCACTTGCTGGTCCTTCTGCCCAGAATGCTTTTCCCTTCGCTGGTTAAGTGGCCGGCTCTCTCCTCCCTTAGGTCTCAACTTCGGAAAGGACTTTCCCATATACTCAACCTCAAACCTCCCTTTTCTGGAACTTACCCTCTATGTTGTCACCCTGTTCGCCTTGTCCCCCTCCTTCCTCCTCCTCGGCCTCTCCCTCCTTTTCTCCACAGAACTTGACTAATAATCGGCTTTTCTGGTTGCCTGTTTGTTGGCTGTCTCCTCCCCCCCCCCAATGCATGTTCCACAGAAACAAAGGACTTGCATGCTTTGTTCTTTGCATTTTTTTCCAGTGCTAAGAACAGCACCTGGCCCATCAAGGTGGGCCAGTATTTCTTAGATGTTGAATAAGACTTTATAAAAACGTATTATTCCTTTTTCAAACCTGTCTATTTGTAGAAATGGAGGAGGAAAGAGACTTTTAAAGTAATTGTCTTGGAAGACACTCAGGCATGTGTCTTAACCTCAGCTATCTCCAGCTACCAGGACAGACTCAAAGCTGTCCCTTCAGCAAACGCGTCTGCAGTGTACAGAATGCCAGCACCACCACCAGAAAGGCAACACGCCAACAGGCCGGCTATGTTAATGCCGGTGCAGGTGGGTCAATAGGCAGATGCAGAGGCGATTGGAGGATGGATAAAAGGATACAGGCTGGCAGGTCCTTGAGGTCAAGAGCCTTTATTTCAATAATTGCTTTGGATTCACTGCAACGCTGAAGGACATAGAACACACCGGAGCCTCCAGATGGGCTGAAATAGAACGGAATGTCGCCATGATGGATGCCGGGGAAGGGCCGGTGGGAAGGATGCAAAGCAGGTTCCATTCTCAATCGAAGACCATCCCCAGCACGAGGCATCTAGTATCTATCACCCCTAGATTTTCCAAAGAACAGAAGCCTACAATGAGGACTAAATCCATGGATACAAATGAA
>NW_005871481.1:0-1726 GCF_000147115.1 Myotis lucifugus
CCCGGATTCGCCGGCGCCTTCGGGGCTCCAGCTGCTTCCAGAGCTGGTGCCGGAGCCGGGAGGCGCCCCAGGTGCCCGCGGAGAGGCTGCTGCCCCCGCTCCACCCCCGCTGCGCACCTGCAGGGAGGAGGGGAGGCTGCGGGGCACTGAGCCCCCTCCTCGCGGAGCGCAGGGCGCGCCTCCCGCCGGAGACCTGGGGACGCGCCGTCAGCTCAGGGCTGGGCGGCGGACCTGCTCTCGGGCCGGGACCAGAGGAGCCGCCGCGCCAGAGGCTGAGGACAGCCCCGGGCGCCCACGGCGTTTGCCCTCGGAGCACCGGGCGGCAGCCGCTCGGCGGCGACCAGAGTCCTCGCTCCCCGCAGGACAGCCAGCCCTCAGCCTCCCCTCGGAGCGGCTCCAGCCTCTGCCAAGTAAACCCGCTGCCCAAGGCGGCTTCCAGCCCCCCCTCCCCGCCCCCAGGCAGACGCGGCTCAGCCGGCGGGCAGGCCAGGGGCCGGAGGACCAGCAGGGAGCCAGGCCCGCGCACCCGGACAGCAAAAAGCCCCGCTAGACGCCCGCAGCGTCTCCACCTCCAGGCTGTGGCCTCCGCCTCCGGCTGCGTCCTTCCCTCTGCGCCGCCGGCAACCGCCTGGCACGGTCACTTAGAGACGGACTGGGCAGCAGCTGGAGTGCCCAGCCCCCGGGGGTGCCCAGGCCCCAGCCTCACCTCTCCCTGGCAGGAGGCTGGGGCGGGGGGGGGGGCGGCGGGGGGAGCTGGAGGGCAGACGGAGGCACCGTGGGGTCAGGAGAGGCTGGAGGAAGACCAGCGAGGAAAAGCCACCTTCCTGGGGCGGGGCCTGAGCGCACGGAGGCCCCCTGCAGGCCCAGGGGTGCAGAGCAAGCAGGGCCACTGCCCCCCAGGCACAGAGCCAGCAAAGGGCAGCTGCGCGCGCCTCACCGCCTGCTAAGAGGAGCATTGACTGACCAGGCGCTCCTGCCCGCGGAAGCCACCTGCCGCCCGTGCACCGGCCGCACTGAGCGGGCACGGAGAGAAGAACCCGCGGCCTCGAGGAAACCCGGAGCAGCTGCTTGCCAGGAACTGTTTTCCCTGAAAGAAGGGGAGTCTCGAGATTAGTTATATTATTTTAAATTAATTATTTTATAATCTTCTGCTATAAAATTTCACAGCATTGGAAATGCCCAGAAAAAGAATGAAGAACTCAGCCGGCGTGGCTCAGTGGTTGAGCGGTGGCCTATGAACCAGGAGGTCACAGTTGGATTCCTGGTCAGGGCACAGGCCTGGGTTGCAGGCTCAATTGGGGGAGGGGGGATGTGCACGAGGCAGCCGGTCAATGATTCTCTCTCATCGTTGATGTTTCTAGCCATCTCCCGCTCTCTTACTCTCTGAAATTAATGAAAATATATTTTTAAAAAGAAAGAAAAGAATGAAAAATTGCTTGAGTTTCACCATCAAAGACGAGTGCTGACTTCAGCCGTCTTGTCTGCGCAGCGATGCGTGCAGGACTCGGCCCCGTGGGGCAGTTCCGCCGCTGTTTCCTCAGGGCAGCGAGGACTGGGCCAGGGCCCCCTGGGCACGAGCTGCAGGTCACACTGCCCGGGGGCCCGGGTCTGACTGCTTGGGAGAGGGGCCGCATCCTTGTGCTCTCTGACACTTAGATTATCAGAGTCATGTGAGATCACTGGTGTTCCTTCTTCAACCGAATTTGACGTCCCTTGATGTGCTCAG
>NW_005871481.1:1839-29279 GCF_000147115.1 Myotis lucifugus
TCAGGAGCGGGTTCTGCTGAGTTTGTTCCATGAACATGGCTGTGGACATGTTTTGGTGGGTTGTATACTCAGACCGTGCTGCTTAAATGTGGAGTCCTAGTCCACACTCCTGTTGTTCAAATACGGCTTCACTCCGCATGTCTTCTTCCTGCCCCTGAATTTGTATAAATAAAAAACGTTTACCTACCTACCCCTAAGGAATCTATAATTTGAAGAAAATGATGGAAAGTATTGTTTTAAAAATGGAATCTTTTTTGGAAAAGCCAATTCCATGCTCAAACTCATTTTATAGATTCCAGGGCTTGTGTGGCTGTGCACGAGCCTTCCACTCTGCCCAGGAGAAGGCCGGGTCTGGGAACCCAAGACCAGTCGCTGGGACTGGCATTGAGAGGTGACACCCCACAGGAGGCCCAAGGCCTGCAGCAGGCGCCGCCCAGCAGAGTGGCCGGCAGGCCCTGCACATCTGTCCATTGGGAACGAGTCTATTAGTGTGAGGTCCACGCATGAGGGTGTCAACAAAAGGGCGCCCCACAAGCGAGCAGGAGTCCTCGCTCCGGGAGCTGGGAAACACGGGGGACGCAGCCTCTGGTGGAGATGGCAAGTGCGCTCCTTCCAGACAAGGCGCAGGCTGCTCTTCCAGAGAAAGTTCCCACCTTCCTTGCTGATTAGCCCAATTTTATGCAAATGAAGATTCCAAATTTGCACAGTTTGGACCAAATGACACAGTCCTGATTGGTTGGAATCATGATGGAACTGCTTAGATTGGTCAGTAAAAATGCAAACGAAGATACAGCTGTGTGGTGTGATTGGTCAGGGTAGGTCTCAGCCCATCCCTCACAAGGCCGCTGGCGGGCAGGAGCCAGGCAGGAGGCGGCAGCTCCGCCAGCACTGGCGGCAGAGCAGTGTGAGAGGCCCGGTGAGGAATGGCTATCAGACTCTGGTTATGAATTTGGGCCCAATTAACCACAAGGAGTCCCTCTTGGAAGGTATATTTCTTCTCAGGGTCAACAAGGGCAGCCCAGAGAACAACCACACATTTTCCCCCGGGAAACACCCCAAAGTTGGCGATATGAAGACACATGGACCCCAGGCGTTCTGCTGGGTGAGCAGCGATCGCCCTGGCCTGCACCTCCTGGTGACTCTGTGCAGGTAGGAGAGCACAGGCCACGGACTCAGGCTCCGTGGGTTCAAATACCGTCTCATGCTTACTAACCACCTGGCCTTGCACTGCTGCTTCCCTGCTCTGGCCTCTGTCTGCTCCTCTGCAAAGTAGGGTTGGTGACAAGAGCACCCACCTCCCCCGGCCACGCGGGGTTTACATACGCTCGGATATGTAAGTGGCCTGCGAACTTTTTGGTCTTTGTTTTACACTCTTAAGTAAATGTATTGAGAATACCAAGGAGCTTCTATTTATGCGGGCTACGTCTATCAATATGTACTATACTGAAAATTAAAACAAAACATTTTAAATTATTTATTAATTCATTTAAAAATCAATAAGAAAAGTATTACATATTACCATAATGCTATATCATTATGGAAACTAGCTCCATTTTCCAGAACAGGAAAAACATTCCTCAAACATCTGTACCCAGCCAAGATGAAGTAGCAGGAACCAGACAAAATACATGAAATGTTTTCAAGATACTGAATGTCAGACAACGACGGACTGTGATCCTTCCAAGACAGGAAGTGAACAGGTGACGCCTGTCTGCCCAGCCTTCGCCCAGAGAAGAGTCCCAGGGGCTGAGTAAGCGCCTGCATTAAAACGATGAAGCTAGAGTCGGGGAGACCTGGGCCGCTGGGCGTGGCAGGACTGGAGCCGGGAAGGAGAAGGTGCCTGGAGAGAATCAGAGGTCCCCGGAGGTCCCCTCGGTATTCAAATGAGTGCTCCTGAGCGCGCTGTGAGGACATTGCTCCAGGCCAGAGAGAACCACCTGGGAGAAAGTGAGGGGCAGCCCTGGCGCTCACACTTGGCCGGGGGACACCTGTGTCCAGCCGCCAGGCAGGCCACCCAGGAGGGAAGAACAGAAACTGCCCAAACTTAACACGGAGAGGTGGCCGGAGACGGAGAGCTCAGGGACCGGGCCGTTGCCAAAAGCGATGGAACTGACGCTGGAGACTGGAGATGCCAGGTGCAGGGCTTTTGAGTCAGATGTAAAAAGTCTATACAGAGAGGCACTCCGAGTACACAGACAATCAATGGATTCTAAACGCACGTTCAGCGGTTACTTGGGGAGGCAGGACAAAAAGGAGTTATCTACCGACACACACTGTTATGGGTTGGCTCAACGAGATAGACCACCGACTTAGAATTTAAATTTGAAAGCCGTTTATTAAGCTGGCCAGCTGACCACAGCCCGTACCTTCCCCCTCTGGGAAGCCTCGCGGCATGTGGCAAAGAGCAAGTGTGCATTATGATTTTTATAGCAAAACAGTGTTACCTTAGAAGCTCACAGAAAGTTCATAAGCACAAAGGAGGGGTAAACAGAGTCACACCTGACTGGTCTAAGACAATCTAGCAATTTTTCTTCCATGGTTCCTAACCCTGCAACCCCCCTCCATACGTCAGTCCCTCCTCCCAGCACATACACAATCCTCATATCCTGGCAACACAATCCTTCCCCATACGTCAGTCCCCCCTCCCAGCACATTCTGTAACATTCTGTAACCCTTCCATGGCGCAGTCCCTCACCCTAGCACATCCCCTACTGGTCTTATGCCCGAATCAAATCTTTGATTCAGTGCCTTCCTCTACGATATGAAATTGAGGAAGCATTTGGCAATGCAGGGATCAAGCCACCGGGGAAGAGTCTGGCATTTGATGGTGAAGAATTGGCCAGGGTCTCGGCCACTGACATAGAGTCTTAGTTCCCATGTCTTTCTCCTTCCCATTGGTCAGTTCACCAGGTGAGAGGCATGAGGAGGACGGGGTTACAATTTCTAGTGCCTCTTTCTTGCGACTTTGATGGTGGTTGGAGTGCTTAGCACCACCTGGTAGGGTCCATCCCATCTAGGTTCCAGGCTGCCAGGGTCGTGACGTTTCACCCAGACGAGGTCACCCGGAGAGAAGGCAGGCTGCGTTGGACTGGTTCTCGGTGCGTCCTCCTCCCTTATGGCTCTCACCACCCGTTGTGCTCACGTGGCGCTGCTCTGCAAAGCCTGTAAGGACTTAAGCAAACTTCGGGTAGACGGCTGGGCAATTTCTTCCTTCCCCAACCTGGGCACCAATGGCAGCGGTCGCCCAAACATTATCTCAAAAAGGAGTTAGCCCTTGGATGCATGGGGTGCACCTAGCTCTGAGGAGAGCAAAAGGAAGGAGACTTACCCAGTTTTCGCCAGTCTCCAATTTTAACTTAGTTAATGTTTCCTTTAAGATCCAATTTATCCTCTCTACCTGTCCAGAACTCTGTGGTCTATAAACACAATGCAATTTTCAAGTTAACTCTTAGGGCCTTAACTATGGATTGTAACTTTGGCGATAAACGCCAGGCCATCGTCAGACCCCATGTATAGTGGTAGGCTAAACCGGGGGACAATTTCGGTGAGGAGTTTTCTAACTACTACCTGTGCTGTCTCTGCCTTGGTTGGGTATGCCTCAGGTCAGCCAGAGAAGGTATCAATGAAAACCAGCAAGTATTTATACCCTCCTTGTCCTCCTGGTATCTCGGTGAAGTCCACTTCTCAGTGTCTCCGGAGTTCTGACCTCAGAATCGCTGCCCCGGCGTGGCCACAACAGGGGGCCCTTGATTCACCCGGGCACACACTTGGCACCTTTTAGCCAACTCTTGAGATATTTTCTGGAGCCCTGGGATGTAAAATTCTCTTCCCAGTAGTTCTGATAGCTTCATTCCCCTCAGGTGGGTGCTCTGGTGGGTCTGGGAAGCGATGGTCCGCCCCAGGGCTTCTGGCACTACAGGCCTCCCATCTGGCAGAATTAGCCATCCAGCCTCTCCTTCCCGGGCCCTTAGTTTCTCAGCTAGCCTCTGCTCCTCTGGCAGATGAGTAGGCTTCTCTGGGAGCCTTTGTGCTGAAGGGCTATGAGAACTTCTAGGGGCCCTACTGGTCTTTTAGCCAATTCCTTGGCCCCTATATGGCTGCCAGGTGGTTAAGTATCTCAGGAGCTTTTTTCTTTCCTCCTGAGGTCAGGAGACTTCTTTAAGGTGGCTCCCGTGTCCTCCTGTAAGGGCAGTGTGAGGAGATATATCCCTGTAGTCCCTGGGTAGGTCTGGCAGGGCCAGTGCTGGGGCGCTTACCAGGGCTTCTTAGATCTCCCCTGGCTCCTCCTCATGTGTCCCCCCGCTACCGGGTACCTTCCTCTACGAAGCTGCTCCCGTCGTCCATGTAGAGGGTCTCATCCGGATTCTGTAGGGCTGGTCCACAAGGTCCTCACAGAGGGAAGTGAGGGTAGTCAGTGTCTCCTCGCAGTCAGGCAAAGGGGCCTCTGCCTTCTCGTCAGGGAGGAGTGTGGTTCAAGGCAGCTGTTTTCAGGAAGCTGAAATGTTTACTCTTTTTCCCTTTCCCTACCAGAGGGCCTGAGTGAGTGCTATGAGTTCCACAAGGAAGTCCACCTTTTAGCCCCCCACTGTCAGGGTTATTCTGGGCTCCTGGGGGCCAGCTGAGCCCCGACAACCCCAATCCACCTCCTCCACCAGCATGGGAGGGAGTCGGTTCCCCCGCACGTTCAGGGCACTCCCTTTTCCAATGTCCTTCCTTTCTGCAAAATGCACATTGATTTTCCCCAAGCCTGGGTTGGACTCCTTTTCTTCCGAGAGGCTTTTCTTTGCCCTTGTTGTCTCTCCAGCCCCTTGGGCCATTTTTCTCGTTTAGGGCCAGGAGGATCTTGGCCATCCAGGTTTTTAAACCTGCCATTGGGTCCTTCAGATTGTCAAAAACCTCCTGGGCCACCTCAACCAACTTAGAGATTGATTTCCCCTCAAAGCCTTCTAACTTCTGTCATTTTTTTTCCTAATATTTGGGGCCGACTTGGACAACCCTCCGACTTTCCAGGGCATCAGGGTTAGGCCCCTGGACTGTCTCTGTCACCTTAGAGAGGTTTGTGGGTCTCCAAGCAGCAGCTCGGATGCCCCCTAATAGAGTCTGGCGATACCGATCGAGAGCCTCCTTTCCCCTGTCACTATAGGGGTTCCAGTTGGGTTGCCTGGAGGGAAACACAGCCTTTAATCTGTCTTTTATTTGTTCTTTCAGAATGGACTAAAGGTGCTTTATTTCCTTACAGGGTCTTATATGTCATAGGACCTCACAGGGTCTGTAATTCCTATAACAGAGGGCTAGTATTCACCACTTTATTAACCCCCTCTGTTCTAGACAGGCCTTCCCCAGTTTCCTACAGTTGAGGTTTTGTGCCACCCCTGACATGGGCATGGTCACACAGGCCTGTAAGACAGTATACAGGTTGCTAACTGTCAACTGTCTCTCAATAGAGACCAAAATTTAATGGGTATTCTTCTTTGCCCACCTGGGCAACTGCCCTCTCGGCAGCTAGACACCCTATACTTTTTGGGTTCATTCTACATAGCCTTTTTCAAGGACAGTTTACACATAGGCCAGTTCTTCTTTCTAGCTACAAATACAATTTGTCCAATTTCCTTAAAATGTATTCTGGCACAGGAGAAAGTTGTTTAGCTGTACATAGGTAGCTTAATCCCTATACAACTGGGCTTGGACCTCTGCCTAGCAAATTGCAGTCTATAAATTCAATTTGCAGCCTCCGGTCCTTCCTCTGAGTCAGACTTCTCCTCTCTTGGAGAATTTCAAAGTCCTGATGGCTTCCAGGTCCAGGGAGAGTGCCCTTTTCTTAACTCTGTTTATTAGTTACAGGGCCCTGCTTTCTTTGTCTTCCCACCAGTCCCCTTTATGGCAGAGCAGCCACCAGGCCTCTTTCAAGGGAGTGCACTGGAAGGGGATATTAGCCCCTCCTCTTCCAGCAGCAACAGGTACTAAACCCTTCCAGTACATTTGCAAGCAGGGAGCTTTTACTAGCTTTATCTGCAGCTTTCATAGATCCTAGGCTTGTTACTTTATTTCTGGGGCTGTAGGTAGGCTAGTACCAATCACTGGCTTCTGGCTTAACTGCTGTAGCCTGCAAGCCAAAGGCCCAAGTCTTGTACTGCTTGTTGTAAAACACTCATTTCTCACTGGGCAGCAGCAGAGAGGCAGCTTTAGTGTCAGGTAAATTTCTGCTGTTCTCTATTTTTTCGCTGCTGCTGCTGCTTCTTTTTCAGGGCCACTGCAGGCAGCTCAGGCATCCAGCCCCCCTTCTTTGTTCATTCACTCCCCAATCTGGTCTGGAGCTGGGAATAGCGCCTCGATCTGTTGCTTCCCCAGAGGGCTGCCTGTCTAGCCCCAGATCTAGAGGGCTGGCCTGCCGTAGTGGCAACATAGGAACTGCAGGACTGGCAGATGTCGCAAGGTCCTGCAGGTTCTCCCCCTCTCTCCCTGAAGGACCGGGGGAGCCTTTCCCTTCTGGGGCCCGGCCAAAAGAATTGTCTGTCTCTGTCCCAATTTTTCCCTCAGGAGGCAAGCCCTCATCCACCGGGGTTTCTTGGACAATATGTCAACCCAAACCTGAATATAAGGAATTTGATTAGGATGCCCTGGGCGGCCGTGTATGACGTAATGGACCCGGTAGGCAGTGGTCAGATCAAAAGACCCTGCATCCGGCCACCCCTCCTGGAAAGTGGGCCATTCCCGTTCACAGAACCGCTGTAAATCACAAGCATTAACATTATAACCTTTAAATTTACCCTAGAACTTCAGTTTAATACAGTAAATTACAACCTAGGTAAGAGCAGCTGATAGACAGAAATCTTTATTAACTAAGTGGGCTAATTCTCCTTAACAGTGAGCAAAAGACTCTGAGAAAAATAATTCTCGCAGCTGCCGAGAGACTATTTGCAGACTGCTAAGGGGCCAGCCCAAACGTTCAGCCAAGCGTATCAACAGAAAGCAGAATAAATCAAAGTAGCTCTTACTTTACACAGACCAATAATGATTTACACTTTCTTAATAGACCAGCCCAGGCTGGAGCTGTATCCAGTCTCCCTTCTCTGTAGTAATTTGGCTAGTCCCACACAAACAAACTTTGCCCCGACCCCATGATGATCGGTGGCGAGAGACAGACAAGGGAGGGGGTGACCTGTTTTCACAGATCCTCACTCAGATGCCCGCCTGGCCGCGTCCCTTGGGAGCTTAGATTCGTCGTAGCTAAGGTGCACCCGTATAAACCCCGGGCCTGGTCACCTCCACATGGGGGTGAGTCACCGTTATGCCATATGACGAATCGCGGAACTGCAGGTTGGGGCCCACTCGGACTCCGTAACCGAAGTCGTGGAGCCACATAAAGGAGAGGAGAGGGCAGGCCCCCTCCCTCCACACTCACACACTTTCACCAGACATTCACTCAGAGTTTAAACAATCCACCCAATTCCTAACAATTTCCTAATTCCTGAGGGAGCGCTATAGCTTCCAGGGAGGTGATCAAGCTCCCCTTCCACTCACCGGAGTGGGCCTGACTGATAGGGGGTCGACAAAGATGACTGACCCTATCCCATTTGACAAAGACAAAATAAATCAGCCAAATGCAACCTAAGGTTGCCTAGAACCTGCAGCTTGCTCCTTGAAGTCCTGAAAATTTTCAAAAAACATTGCAGCAGGGTGTACACAGAAGCAGACAACTTTTTGACAACAAATACCAAGACAAACAAATACCAGACAGACAAACCCAGTGCAGCCTACAGCCGCACGAACCAGGGACCCCGGCCACCGTCGTGGCCGCGGGTCAGGACCAGGAGTACCGCTGCGTCCAGCCCTCCGTATAGGTCCTTCCGTGGGACGTCCCAATTCCTGTTTAACGACCGGTCCTTACCTCTCTCGAGAGTCCAGGTGGCTTGGTTTCCGAATTGAAAGTTTTGGGTGGACTGGAGGCCTCCTTGGTAGTCATTCTCCACAGCTGTGGGGTATCTCGCTGAGTGCCCGGCGACAACTGGGGGAGAGCCTCCTGCCTTGAATAGGGGGTCCCTCTCCTCCCTTCCGGGGGAGAGCCTCCTGCCCTAAACAAGGGGTCCCTCTCACCCCTGCCGGGGGAGAGCCTCCTGCCTTAAATAGGGGGTCCCTCTCCTCCCTGCCGGGGGAGAGCCTCCAGCCCTAAATAAGGGGTCCCTCTCCTCTGGGTATCTCCTTGGGGCCTCCAAATGTTATGGGTTGGCTCAACGAGATAGACCACCGACTTAGAATTTAAATTTGAAAGCTGTTTATTAAGCTGGCCAGCTGACCACAGCCCGTACCTTCCCCCTCTGGGAAGCCTCGCGGCATGTGGCAAAGAGCAAGTGTGCATTATGATTTTTATAGCAAAACAGTGTTACCTTAGAAGCTCACAGAAAGTTCATAAGCACAAAGGAGGGGTAAACAGAGTCACACCTGACTGGTCTAAGACAATCTAGCAATTTTTCTTCCATGGTTCCTAACCCTGCAACCCCCCTCCATACGTCAGTCCCTCCTCCCAGCACATACACAATCCTCATATCCTGGCAACACAATCCTTCCCCATACGTCAGTCCTCCCTCCCAGCACATTCTGTAACATTCTGTAACCCTTCCATGGCGCAGTCCCTCACCCTAGCACAACACAACAGACGACACATCACAAGGGCATCGTGCTGAGTGAAGAGCGCCAGTCTCCCGTACACACTGCATGACTCCATTCACACAACGCCCTTAAAGTAACACAGTTACAGGGATGAAAACAGACTAGGAGTGGTCGCCAGGGGTCGGGCATGGTTGGGGCAGGGGAGTGAGTGTGACTAAAAGGGAGTTTTTGGATCCTTAACATGGGTTGTCTTTCCACTTATTTAGATTTTCTTTCATTTCATTGAACAATGTTTTGTGATTTATGTCGCACCTTTTTAGATAGTTTATTCCTAAGTATTTTAGTCTTTTTGATGTGATTGTAAATGGAATTATTTTTTTCAGTTTTCATTGCTAATGTATAGAAACACAGCTCGCCCTCAACAGCACGGGTCTGAGTTGTGCAAGTCTACTCATATGCATATTTTTTCAATAAATATATTGGGGGAAATTTTGGAGAATTCTGACAATTTGAAAAAACTTACAAACTGTGTAGCCTAGAAATATAGTTTAAGACACAGTTAGGTATGCAGTGAATATGTAAAGTGTATGCAGACACTGCCTCTTCTGTCACTGCCAACGCAAATGGGGAAAGGAAAAAACGATATAGAAGCCCTTTTAGAGACACGACAAGGACAAAGTGCCAGCATCATGACAATGTATTTCCGTAAGTCAAGGCTGCCCTGCCTCTCGCCTGCTCTGGGGACCCCCCCCCCACACCTCTCCTGCCTCCGGGACCCTCCCCCGTATCCTCCCCACAGCCTTTAACCCCCCCACCCCCACCCCCAGCCTGCTCAGCGCGAAGTTGAGGGCAAAGAACCTTTATCGCGACCCACTGTCACACGGGAATAGTGAGCTGGTTAACTCGCCCGCAGGGTGTGTGGTGCAGTGGGGAGAGCCTACCTAGCGGCGGTGACAAGCCTGCCGGACGCTTCTGTGCCATCGTCCCGCTGCCCAGGTATCCACCACATAGGACATCATATGAGAGCCTGTCCTGAAGTGGAGAGCCTGCTCCCTTCCACAAGCATGAGGTGAGTGATATTTAATACAAAATTAAAAATGTGTTCTTCTTCCTGTTTCATAACTTTGCTTCCAGAGAATCACATGACCGTACAGTACACCCGTCTCTGCTGGAGGAGCTGTGTGCCAGCCCACCCCGTGCCTGGCTTTGTTAGATGTGAGGTGTTTTCTGTGCTGTGTACAATGACTCCTTTACCCGCGTCTAGGCTGGGCAACATGGCACTGCCAGCTACGGAGGCTGCTAAAGCAAGCAGCTCGCTCCTGCTCCATTATGAATGCACTAGAGGCCCGGCGCACAAATTCGTGCACCAGTGGGGTCTCTCGGCCTGGCCTGTGGGATCAGGCCAAAACCAGCTCTCCGACATCACCCAAGGGGCCCCAGATTGCGAAAGGGTGCAGGCCAGGCCAAGGAACCCCACTGGTGCACAATTGGGGTGGGGAAGGACCACGGGAGGGCTCCAGGGCTCAGTCCCCATCAGCCCGACCCCAGCAGCAAGCTAACCTACCTGTTGGAGCGTCTGCCCCAACTAATGACTTTAGTTGAGCTGTCATTAATCATTAGCATATTAAGCTTTGATTGGTTGAACGGCTGACCAGTCGACTGGACACTTAGCATATTAGGCTTTTATTATATATGATTGGTCACAATACGGATAAGTATATATAAGTTTCTTTTTCATGTTCTTATTTTTGATATCTAGTGGTAACAGCATGTGTAGCCCACACCGTGTCTATGTTACAGAGAACAACATGTAGAACAACTTCCCTGTGCGTGGGAGAGGGCTCTGCGGAAGCCCTGAGAACGTCGGGGCCGGCGAGGGCGCCCAGGGGGCTCTGACCCTGCACTCCGATGGCCATCAGCATGGGGGCCAGTCTCAGGCCTTTTGCTTTCTTAGCAAAGGTCAGTAGTCACCTGAAGCGAGCCCTGTCCATGTTTCCTGTGCATCTAGAGTGATATATATTTTTTAATATATTTTATTGATTTTTTACAGAGAGGAAGGGAGAGGGATAGAGAGTTAGAAACATCGATGAGAGAGAAACATCGATCAGCTGCCTCCTGCACACCTCCTACTGGGGATGTGCCCGCAACCAAGGTACATGCCCTTGACTGGAATCGAACCTGGGACCTTACAGTCCGCAGGCCGACGCTCTATCCACTGAGCCAAACCGGTTAGGGCTAGAATGATATATTTTTTAATGTCAGAGTAATTCTCTTTTCCAGACCCCACGGAGGCCCACGGCAGCACCGGGCAGACTGGGGAGCAGACCACAGAGGCCCTCCTCGTTGCCTTCCCCCAGGAGCAGCTCTAGTGACTGTTAATGCTGCATGTTAACTGTGCTGGGCCCACGGTGTGAGCAGGCATGTGCCTCCATTTCCCGTTTACCCCTGTGCTTTCTCCTGCTCCTCGACCTACCCCAGCGATCTCATGGCGCCTTCCTTATGTTTTCTCCTTTGATTCCAATGTAGAAAGTAAACTGCTAAACTGCCATTCTGTGGAGCACTTTCTCAGTCCTTTGAGAGCTTGCTCTGGGTCAGTCCTCAAAATTTGGCTTACATAAATGTATAAAATTGTGGTATAGGTGTGGATGTTCTTTCACGGACATTTACTTGCATAGCCACCAGGATTACAAAGACACCCCTGAGACCACCCCGTGGATCTGGACCCGGCACTGGGTACCAGCAAGGACCCCTGTGCCCTGGCCCCTCACATCAGGTGAACCGGGTGGGTTTCTCTGGGCCCCTGGGCCTCCCTGCTGAAAGTGGTGGGTCCTGACTTTAGTCGAGCTGTCATTAGAAAACCCTGGAGGTGGCAATAAAGGATAAGGGAGAAATGGGCGGCTGCTTTTAATTTCGGCTTTTCAATTGGAATCGCTTACGGAGGGTCTGAAAAAAATATTTGCTAAGTTAAATGAGAGACTGAACGCTCTGAAGAGAGAGGACACTTTCTCCTCCACCAGAATCTCATTATTCCTGGGCGACTAAGATCTTCATGGAGGCACCTGAGAAGGTAGGGATCCCCACCACACCGATATATAAAAGGCTAACATGCTAAGTGTCTGACCGTCTGGGTAATGACGTCACGTAGCAACGCCTGGCTCCTCTCCCTAGCGACTAGCCTCCTTGGAGTTCCCTCAGCCCAGGAACACGACTGGCTCTATAGCCAGGTGCAAACATTTCACACTGTAACCAAATGTCTGTGAAGCGTTTTCCCGTGCCTCATTTCATTTGACCCTCACAGAAGTCCTGGAGTAGGTAGATAGGAGACTCGGTGGAATCCTATTTTCTTTTCATTAGCCGGAAAACAGAGATTTAGAAAGCTTAGAAACTTGACCCGACTGAAAAGAAGTAAGAAATGCTGGACCTTGAAAATAACTTCAGGTTTTCTCACTGCACAGAATATAGTCAAACACGGCTGCACTTAAATATTTTATTCTTTGTTCTCCCTGCGTGATCTACAATAATAATCTGCTTCGTGTTGATATTTATTGCTGTGTTGCTGACAATTACCTGAAAGAGAAGTTGGGGTGCTTCACTGGGCTGGAAAAAGTTTAGCTAAATCAGAAAGCAGGTCTAATTAAGCAAGTTTATTCTATATCTATAAAAGGCTAAGTTGACTCGCGCATGCACGATACATATAAAGCTCTCGCTGGCGGCAATCAGACATGTGTGTTTCCATCTGTCATTGTTGATCGTGAATTTGGTTGACACTTCGATTATAGAGAAAGGGCGAATAGCGATATTAAAATATTTCTTCTAATTAATTTCCTTTCAATGTGCACAAATCCGTGCACCAGGCCACTAGTTAATATTGGCTCACCTGGAATGTGCATGTCAAGGCTGGTCATCTGGCTCTGAGTCCTCACAGTTGCATTAGGCAGCTTTGGGGGAGAAACTGAGACACGTAAGAGGGTTCAAGCAATTTGGGAGGTGACAGCCCCTTGGAATTTAACCCACAAGCATCACATTTCAACCCACCACATCCTATCCCTAGAAGTTTGTTCGGACTCTGCAAATCTCAAAATAAAGCTAAAATTAAAATGGGAATTGTGCCTCCAAGGCTGAATAGCCCCAATATGATCAACCTCATTAATACTCCTGCAAGTTTTATGTACACTTGTATGGAGCCTTTACTTGCAAGTATATACAGAAATGGGAAGATTTAACTTAAAAATACCTCACTTTAAGATGGCTGCAATGAGAACTCTTTGATACTTCTAAATCAGTGTTCCTGTGTGCAGAATTGGAAAAGGCTGGCTCTAAAATTAAACTGAATAAATGGGGAGATCACCTTGAAGGAACAATAGAAATCTCCAAAGGAGGCGTAGACTTTCTTCTCTCCAGGATGTTAACCTCTGCACTAAAGGCTTCCAAAGCTGCTCCATGCTGATGCGCTGTGCCCCTTCTGCACCCCCACACCCTTTACCTTCCCAGCGACCTCGTCAGCACTTACCCTCCCTCTCTTCTCACCCTACACCTACTCCACACCACTCCCACTCACCCAGGGGGAATTAAAAATGAGAGTCAGGCCAGGAGAAACTAGAAAAACACACACACACACACACACACACACACACACACACACACACACCAGAATTCGGCAGCTCCTTGTAGGAAGCCAATGTCAGGCAGAGGGAGCCAGCAATTATTTACTCTCCTTGGACTAGAACAAAATTAAGGAATTTAAAACTTTCTTGATCCTCTCCAAGACTCTGTTGAGCTCTGAACGAACTTTCATTTATCTGTTAGAACATATAATCTTGATAGTCTGCCTATTCCAAGTAATACACTTATTAGTTTCTGAAATCAAAGCAGTAGAATGGCTAAGTTTCTCTTGGAAACTCCTATAAAAATTTTGTAAACAAATAGAAACAGTCCAGGAAAAATAAGGGAATCAGCCTATTGGCTTTCCCAAGCATCCCTGAGGCACCCCCCAGAAAATGAACTGGCTGACCATGCATACTAGTAAACTATCAATTCTGGCCAAAAGAAAGAACTAGAGAAAGCTACTAAAATTATGAACTTACAGCTCCAGCAACTAAGCATTCAGGTCAGTCCTTCCCGCAGCCTCTCCAACAAGGGGGAGGGGAGTGAGTGAGCCTCTGCTGTAGGACGCCAGGCCATCTGAAGGACTGTAGGAACGTAAAAGGGATTCAGAAAAGAAAAGAAACAGAAGCAAGCCTGGGGCTGCTATGAAGATAACAAGAGGTGGTCCCCCTTCTTCTTACCAGTTCTTCAGAGAAACTAGCATCACACGGGAGACCACTGCTATGGGGCTCGTTACCTGTTCTCAACTAGAACCAAAATGGTAGGAATAAGTCATCAAACAACGTCTGTTTTTAAATCAAAACCTATTCCCACCCTAGCTGGTTTGGCTAATGGATAGAGCAGTGATTCCCAAAGTGGGCGCTACCGCCCCCTGGTGGGCGCTGCAGCGATCCAGGGGGGCGGTGATGGCCACAGGTGCATTTGTTTTAACTTTTTTTGTATTACCTTTCTATTCTGAGTTCAATAAATAGTTTCATAATTTCAAACTTCAATGTTTCTAATTTACACCTTTCTTTACTATATTTTACGAAAAAGGTAGAAACATTAATACATATATCTTTCTGTTTAATTGCTATTAAAATTTTTAAAAAATTAATTTCCAGGGGGCACTGAGTAATATTTTTTCTGGAAAGGGGGCGGTAGGCCAAATAAGTCTGGGAACCACTGGGATAGAGCATCGGCCTGCAGACTGAAGGGTCCCGGGTTTGATTCCGGTCAAGGGCGCAAGCCTGGGTTGTGGGCTTGATCCCCAGTGTGGGGCGTGCAGGAGGCAGCTGATCAATGATTCTCATCACTGATGTTTCTATCTCTCTCTCCCTCTCCCTTGCTCTCTAAAATCAATAAAAACATATATTTTTTTTTTAAAAAAAGCACCTATTCCCTACCAAAGAGGGACTGTTATAAGGTAACACGTTTTTCACTAGTCAACTCTGTCCCAATTCACTTGATAGGGTGAGACTTTCTTACAACCTGTGATGCCCATATACCCTTGTTTCAGAAAGGCAAAACTTGGAACTAAAGGAATCAGACACTGAGCCCATTGAGAAAATATTGGCTGTAAAAGAACTTCATGGGAGTAAACTGACCTTGGAGTGATGTTTGCGGTGATGCTCCTGTGGAACTCTGGCTCTTTCAGTGCAGATATCGCCAATACGAAGTTGGCCACTCCTATAAAAATAACTGACAATCCTTGGCCTCTACCTAATATTCATCGATATCCTCTAAGACCTGATGCACTACCTGGAATTAAGCCCATTGTACAAAATTACCCATAATTCCATGTATGAACCCCTGTAATTTTCCTATCCTTCCAATAAAAAACCCAATGGGAATGATGGAGATTTATACAGGATCTCAGCAATAAAGAAAAGTTATCCCCAGATGTCCTGTGGTTCCAATTCTACACACTCTGCTCTCAGCCATGCCTGTGGACTGCCAATATTTTCACTGAAAGACTAGATAGAGGCTCAGTGCACAAAATTCATGCACAGGTAGGGTCCCTAGTGGCTGCCGGCCGCTGGCCATGGCCTTCCTTCCCCTAGCTGCCTGCCGCCGCTGCCCCCTGGTGGTCAGCGCAGATCTAACTCCCGGTTGGTCGAACTCCTGCCTGTGGGGACAATTTGCATATTAGCCTTTTATTATATAGGACTAGAAGCCCAATGCATGAAATTCGTGCAGGGTGGGGGTCCCTCAGCCCAGCCTGCACCCTCTCGCAATCTGGGACCCCTCACTCCTAACTGCCTGCCTGCTCGCTCCTTACCACTTGGCTTGCCGCTCCTTATCGCTGCTGCAGAGGCGGGAGAGGCTCTCGCCACCGTGGCTGCGCTCACCATCTGTGAGCCCGGCTTCTGGCTGAGCGGCGCTCCTGCTGTGGGAGCACACTGACCACCAGGGGGCAGCGCCTGCATTGAGCGTCTTCCCCCCTGGTGGTCAGTGTGCATCGTAGCGACTGGTCGTTGTGGTCGTTCCGCCATACGGTCACTGGGCTTTTATTATATAAAGTGCCTTTTTCTACACTCCTACAGAAAAAGACAGGCAATATGTCTTTGCTTTCACCTGGGAAGATCTTCAGTTTATTTGGACAGAAATGCCACAGGAATATAAGAAAAATTCCACATATTTTTCTCAGATACTCAAGGCTGATTTAAATAATGTTCAATTTCCCAGAAATTCCTCTCTAATTCAATATGTGGATGACTTGCTTTTATGCTTTGTAATAATATTAGGCTCTCAAAAGGGCTCACTTTACCTATTACATTAGCTAGCCATAAGAGACATAAAGTCTCAAAGGACAAGCTTCAATTCTGTTTGTGCCAAGTAAAATGCCTGGGCCATCTTGTATCTAAACATGGGCTTCTAAATTTCCCTGAAAGACTCAGAGAAATACCATCCTTTCCTCTTCAAAGAACCCAGAAACAGCTTAGGAAATTTCTAAAGCTAACTGGTTACTGTTGCAACTGGGTTACAATTTTTTTATTAATAGCTCAACCTCTATATCCCTTTTTAAAATCATATCAACCTGATTTAGCCCAATGGACCTCCAAAGGAAAATGAGTGGTAGAAGCTCAAAGAGAGAATTATCTAAAGCTCCCACTTTGGGCACCTAATTACAAACTTTCTTCCTTTTCACACATGAAAACAAGGGAAATGCTCAGGCATTCTCACAGAAACCCGAAGACCATCATGTTGAAGAGACTTTACTTCCTCCGTCATATGTTTTTTAACTCCTTTGTCAAAAATTAGTTAACAATTGCCCTAACTGGTTTGGCTCAGTGGATAGAGTGTCGACCTGCACACTAAAGGGTCCCAGGTTTGATTCCAGTCAAGGGCATGTACCTTGGTTGCGGGCACATCCTGATCGATGTTTCTAACTCTCTATCCCTCTCCCTTCCTCTCTGTGAAAAATCAATAAAATATTTTTTTAAGAAAAAAATTAATTGACAATATATGTGTGGGTTTATTCCTGGGCTCTCAGTTCTGTTCCATTGACCTGTGTGTCTGTTTTATTTTGTTTTGTTTTTGCTAACCCTGTACCACTCTGATTACTACAGCTTTGTAGTAAAATTTGAAATCAGGGCGTTCAGGGAGTGTGATTACTCTTTGTTCCTTTTTTCTTTTAATCTTTCAGGATTGCTTTGGCTATTTGGGTCTTTTGTGATTACATACAAACTTGAGGATTTATCTTTTTGTTGTTGCTCTACTTTTGTGAAAAGGCCATTAGGATTTCAATAGGATTGCTTTGAAATCTGTAGATTGGTTTAGGTAATACGGATATTTGTAACAATGTTAACTCTTCAATCCATCAACATGGGATATCTTTCCAACTTATTTCAACATTGTCTTATAGTTTTCAGTGTACATGTCCTTCATCTCCTTTGTTAACTTTATTCCTAGGAATTGTATTCTTTTTGTTGCAATTGTAAATGGGATTTTATTTCATTTCTTTCTGATATTTTGTTAGTAGATAGAAACATAACATATTTTTGTATATTGATTTTATGTCCTGCAACTTTACTGTATTTGTTTATCTATTATTGATTTTTAATTTCATTCCATGGTAGTTAAAGAAGGTACTTTGTTTGATATCAAATCATCTTAGATGTATTGAGGTTTGTTCTAATGGCCGTTCTCCGTCCTGGAGGATGTTTCATCTGCCCATGAGAAGAATGTATATTCCGCTCTTGTTTCTCCTTCCTTTTTTTATGTTTATTATTGTTATATGTATTACAACCATATCTATTATAAGCCCAAAAATCCATTGTAATAATCATTATTTTACATAATCATGTCTTTTAAGGAATCTGTGAGAAAAAGGAGAGCAATTAAATATTCATAAAGTATGTTATATTAACCTTTTAATTTAGCATTTTTTTCTATTTCTTCTTGTGAATTTGAGTTACCATCTGTTATTACCTTACTCACAAACAACTTGTTCCCACCTAACTCCTTTGTGCTGTTATTATCAAATAATATTTTGAAAAAAATGTCAACACATTATGTTTCTATAAGTGAAAAGTCTAAATACAATTATACCTACATCTTAGGTTAACCTTTTAAATTTAAGAGTAAGAAGGAGAAGAAATGTGCATTTATATTGTCTTTTATAAACTTCTACCTTTACCAACACGGTTTTTCATGTGGATTTGAATTACTGTCTGATATCATTTGCTTTCAATCCGAAGAACTTCTTTTAATATTTCTTGATGTATAAGTCAGGCTTGCTAGCAATAAATTCTCTCAGCTTCCCTTTATTTTGAAATGTTTATTTTTTGAAAGGTAGTTTTGCTGGATGTAGCATTCTTGGTTGACAGTTTCTTACTGTAACCACTTTGAATATGTCACCGCTGCTTCCTGGTCTCCATGGTTTCATATGAGGCTTTAGCAGGAAACTTCAATGAACTTTCATTATACTATGAGGTAAAATGGTTTCCTTTTGCCACTTTTAAGATTTTGTCTTTATCTTTGGCTTTCAATGTTGTGACTATGATATGTCTGGGTGTGGATCTCTTTGTATTTATCCTACTTTAGGTTCATTCTTTTGAGATGTATGGATTGTTTTTCATTATAAGATATTTTTAGCCATTCCTTCCAATGATTTTGATGTTTTCTGAGGGAACGTGTGTTGGTGCATATGTTGGTGCACTTAATGATGTCTCACATTTTTCTGAGGCTCTGATTATTACTCTTTTTTCTTCTGTGTGATTTTTAGATTGCATCATTTCTATTGGTGTGTCTTAAAGGTCACTGATTCTTTCTTCTGTTGACTCAAATCTACTGTTGAAAGTCCCAGGGAATTTTACATTTAAGTTATTGTACTTTTCATCGCCAGTATTTTTATTTTGTTCTTTATTTTATAATTTCTATCTCCTTATTTACATTTCCGATTTGAAGAGACATTGTCATCAAATCTTTCCTTAATTCTTTAAGTATGGCTTGCTTTAGTTCTCCTACAATATTTATAATGGCAGCTGTGAAGTATTTGTTTACTAAGTCCAACATCTGGGCCCCTTCAAAGCAGTTTGTATTGGCTGCTTTTTACCTGTGCATGGGTCACACTTCTGTCTCTTTGTCTCAAATTGTTTTTGTTGAAATCTGGACATTTCAGATAGTATACTGTAGCAACTCAGGATACTAATTTCCTCCATCCCCCAGGGTTAATGTTATTTTCTTGGTCATGTATTTGTTTAGTGACTTGTGCTCTAACTCTGTCAAGTCTATTTCCTCTGCAGTGTGCAGCTTCTGATGTCCCTACTCAGATTTCGCCTTCCTTGAATCGTTTGTCTTGGCTAACTAGAGATCACCCCCGAGTCAGCACAAGCCACTTATTAGTCAAAAATTGTGCTTAAACCTCCTTGGTCGGTTTGGTTTTTTAACCTTTCCCTCGGGTGTGTTTGTGACTTGGATGCTGCTATTACAGTTTGAGGAGTTTGTTTGTTTGTTTTTGCCTATGTTCAGCCAGAGACCAGTGGCTTAGATTTTCCACTCCTGGTCACCTGAGGGGTCCAGCTGTGGGCACGCACCGGTCTCCGCGGTCTCCGGACCCCAGTAGTGTGTGTGTCTTCATGGGGAAGCCCAGCTTTCCAGTGTTGCCTGCCTCAGGGAAACTTATTGTCCCACTAGTGTTTGGTCAAAGGTTGTGATTAAGTCCTTTGCCAGGGTCTACTGGGTCTTCACGCAGCTGGGAGGGTTTCCAAGTCTGTCCCACATCCCCCTGTGATTGCTCCCGGGGAGGGGTGACCTAGTGCTTCTACAAAGACTTCCTGCATGAGGCGGACTGTGATCCCAGGAGCCTCTCTCTGGCTGCCTCTTTCCTTGGTTGTCTCTGTTAAACTCCTGGTCGCTCTGCCTTTTGCTTGTTGCTTCTAATACCATGGAACTTGGGCACCCTATTAGTTTCTCTCAACCAAAATAACCATGGTTTTCAAAAACAACTTTACACATGGAACTTTCCCCTTTGTTTCAAATAAGGTCAATCCCCTTCAGAGTCACCATGGCCTGACTCTCCCGGGACAGGCTCTGACCATCCACAGGAACTAGCTTTGGGTTCAATCTACTTATCCCAGAACGGCGCTTCTCAAAAAGGGCTGTGGGGTGACCTAGCTCCTGGTCTTCTTGGATCGCCCTCCGACTGAGGAGGTTTCTTCTATCAGCAAGCTGAGGTGATGGGGGGCGGGGGTGGGGGCGGAGGGGGTTCTCAGGGAGAGCTGCTGGGAGCTGCCTCCTCACGAGTGGAGTCTGGGAGGGTGTCCTCCACGCTGGGCTGCATCCAGCAGGATGCCTGGAACAGGGTTTCTGGGCGATGAGTCTGGCAGGGAGGAATGAGTTGTGGCTCAGTTGCTACATATTTCTTATTGAGATTTATTTTTTTTTTTTATTTTTCGCTTAAAGTATTACAAAGGGTATTACATAAGTGTCCTTTTTTTTCCCCCCGCCCTTGACACACCCCTACCCTCCCTTACCCCCCAGTGTCTTATGTCCATTAGTTATGCTTATATGCATGCATACAAGTCCTTCGGTTGATCTCTTACTCCCCTCCCTCCTGCCCCCCAACTCTCTCTGGCCTTCCCACTGCAGTTTGGCAATCAGTTTGAGGCAGCTCTGCCTCTGTATCTATTATTGTTCAAAAGTTTGTAATGGTCTTTATTATCCATGAATGAGTGAGATCATGTGGTATTTTTCCTTCATTGACTGGCTTGTTTCACTTAGCATAATGCTCTCCAGTTCCATCCATGATGTTGCAAATGGTAGGAGTTCCTTCTTTTTTACAGCAGCATAGTATTCCATCGTGTAGATGTACCACAGTTTTCTAATCCATTCATCTACTGATGGGCACTTAGGCTGTTTCCAGATCTTAGCTTCCTTATTGAGATTTAGTAGATTTTCTTGATTTAATGTTTCTTCACTTGCTTGGGAATTGGGACAATTTCCAGAGACTCTATTGTTTTTTTTAAATAATTTTCTCCAGTTAAATGGTTGCTTTCTTGGGAAAAGAGCCTACCGTACCTTTTACTTCCAGAAATAGATTCACCTCTGGGGTTTTGTTTATTTATTTACTAGAGGCCCAGTGCACAAAATTCGTGCACTTGGGGGCTCCCTGAGCCCAGCCAGCGCCCTCTCGCAATCGGAAGCCCTCGGGGGATGTCTGACTGACAGGAGGCGGGAGAGTCTCCCATCACCGCCGCTGCGCTTGCGAGCCGTGAGCCAGCTTCTGGCTGAGCGGCACTCCCCCTGTGGGAGCACACTGACCACCAGGGGGCAGCTCCTGCTTTGAGCGTCTGCCCCCTGGTGGTCAGTGTGTGTCATAGTGACCAGTCATTCCCAGTTGTTCTGCTATTAGGGTCAGTTTGCATATTACCCTTTTATTATATAGAATAGAGGCCTGGTGCACGGGTGGGGGCCGGCTGGTTTGCCCTGAAGGGACTAAAATAAACAACCCATTAAAATCAACAATAAGTTATGAAAAATCATCAAGCTTTTTAAAACGTAATTACAGGTAGTTAAATTATTTAAAGTATACAAAGTTCAAAGAGCCAGGGGTAAGGAGGTCTCCAAGAAGGCTTCCTGGGATAAGGGAGCGAGGAAAGACCAGGGAGGACATGTGGGGAGTTGAAGGACAAAGGGACCACATGACATCAAAGTGCAGGCTAGGAATTTCACGTAAAATAACATTTCTGGGAATATAGATCAGAGCAACAACAGCACCTGCACAGCGGGACTGTGAGGGAGGAGAGAGGCTGCCTGTAGGAAAGTGGAAGCAAATCTTCACTCTGAAATGAGACAAGGCCGACGTTAGCTGTGTTCACTATGACAGTGTGTCTCCTGCAGATACCAGGTGGATAAAGCTGGCGACGATTCTGAAAGAAGACAAGGCAGCATTGGCCTTTCCCTGCCTAGCCCAGACCTCACTCACTCTGTGCACTACAAAGAGTGAGGCGTTTTATCATTATCAAATGCTGCATCAAAACGGATTATTTCCCCCCACGTTTTTCCTCTATAAAAGACATGTGTTTTTATGGACAAGCTTTAACAAGATGTCATTTTGGTTTTTAACACATACAAGCAGTTATCAAAATCTGAAATAAAAATGCTGCCTTGGCTCAGACCTGCTAACCTGCATGCACAACTCTTCGGCCCCTGCAGACACGGAGGCCCGTAGCGCTTCTTCCCTCGGGCCCTGTGGGAGGCTGCACGTGGTCTGCCCATGCTGCCAGGGCCCCGGGGCGGCGAGCAGCTGGCTGGGTGCCCTAGTGCTAACAGTGCACGGGAAGGTCGGCTTGCTGAGCATGGATCCAACAGGGGCTGAGCTGCATGATGGTCCCTTTCAAACGGCTGCGTGGGAGTCTCTCCTTTTGCAGCATGAAATGAGTGTGTGGTTTTTTAAATTAAAGAATTGATCATCCACAGGCTTCATGATAAGCTGGCCCAGGCTGAGTTTTAATCGCTGTGCAGCTATCCAAGATTGATGCCGATTACCTTGTCTTGCCATATTATAGATCTGATTCTGTTTTTAGAACCATAAAGCTCAGGAGGTGTTCAGCATTCCACCTTAAATGTCTATCCTACAAGCAAACTAGGCAAGGAAAAAAGAGGATGGAGAATTTCCAATGTCCTTTCAAATTAACTAAATCAAGTCAAGAAAATTTCACACACGTTTTCTGCTGCCATTAGAAATTGTGATTTCCAAACATGAATATTAATGAATATTTGTTCTGCTGAGGAGGCTTTGCCCCACTTTTTGCTAAGTATTTGCTTAAATAGAGGCCTTCTGACCCTTATGTTCAGAGTGATTTTGTTTAGATCAGTTTTAAAGGAGACTGTGTTGTCCTAACCAGTTTGGCTCAGTGGATAGAGCATCGGCCTGCAGACTGAAAGGTCCCAGGTTCAATTCCGGTCAAGGGCATGTACCTTGGTTGTGGGCACATCCCAAGTAGGAGGTGTGCAGGAAGCAGCTGATGGATGTTTCTCTCTCATCGATGTTTCTAACTCTCTATTCCTCTCCCTTCCTCTCTGTAAAAAATCAATTAAATATATATATTTAAAAAATAAAAAATAAAAAAAATAAAGGAGATTGTGTCAAGGGCATATGCCTTGGTCGCAGGTTCCTTGACCCTGGCGGGAGGTCCATGCAGGAGGCAGCCACTTCATGTGTCTCTCTCACATCGATGGTCTGGCTCTCCCTGTCCCTTCCACTCTGTCTAAAAATCAATGGAGAAATATCCTCAGGTGAGGATTAACACAAAAAAATTTTTTTAAATAAATTAGTTTACAAATATTAATCTAGTCCTATTTGCCTAAACAGTGTGAATTTATCTTTAAAATATTTCTGAGTTAATTTCCAAAAAAATTTTTTTCTATTGCCCTTTGAAAATATTAGAAGTTCAAGTTCCTTAACTTTTGGAATTTAAGAATATTCCGTTTGTACAAGATGCTCATTATCTCTAAGCCAATCATAAAAGCGCTCCTTTAAGCACTTTTATAATCTAGTGGCCCATGCACGGATTCGTGCACATTGAAAGGAAATTAATTAGAAGAAAGATTCGTACAGTAATTACGTTACTGCAAAAAAATTACATGTCAAAATAGTATATATAATATAGTATTATAAAATTAAAATACAAAATATTTTAATATTGCTATTTGCCCTTTCTCTATAATGGAAGTGTCAGAGATTAAAGAAAATTAGTAAAATGTATATAAAAATAATATATAAACTGATTAATAAATAAACAATAACAACATGATATAACAACAAAGTGCCAATAGTTGGTCTTCAGATACATTCTGGCATCGCGTGCGATTGGCGCCAGCGAGAGCTTTACATGCATCACGCATGTGCGAGTCAACGTTTATTTTTAAATTGCCAGTGCGCAATGTATGTCATATGTACTGGCCGGTCAGTCAGTCAGATGAACAGACAGCTGGTCACTTAGCTTTTTAGAACAGAGATTTGGCAGTGCCATCCAGTGTCAGGAAAAGGTCACGCATATCCAGAAAGTGAAGGCCTTTCTGAACTGCAGAGGCCTCGACGCGCAGACAGACAGATCAGGAGCTAGCAGCTCCAATTCTAAAAGTTCACGCTGCTCAGTAAACACAGGCTCGCCGTTCACTGGCCACATCGCAGAGCTGTCTCTTTCCAGTGGGAATGAACCCTTAATCGGCTTGAGCTCAAAGCGGACAAAGAGAAAAAAGTAACAAACAAGATTCCCTGTCATCTTTTACGCAGGAGACAAGACCTATAAAACCCACGGTCAGTCCATGAAACCAAAGAAGCCAGCACCAGAAATCAAGTGAGACTCTATCAAATAGAATCCTTACCGCCCCCACCACCACCACCACCACTACCACCCCCCCCCCCCTGCCCCGTGGACACAGCGGGGAGCTCAGGACCAGGAACGGGTCCCACTGTTGATCCCAGCTGGAGTCGGCGGGATCGTGTAAAACTGCCAGTGAGAGAACGCACCTCAGTGAGGGCGCTGGTTTCACTGGGCTGTGACTCGGAGCTGTCCATCCATGGGGAGCATCCCAGGGGAGGAAGGGGCCTGGGGCGTTAGAGCACCAGGACACAGGCCGTAGGGGTAAGGAGGGAGAGAGTCCTGCCTCAGAAGATACGGGGTGCGAGGAATTCCCCACTGCCCTGCTTTCCCAAGCCACAGGGCTCGGAGCTCAGTGGGGTGGGCACATGGCCTGAGGAGAGGGCTTGCAGGCTTCCACTGCTAACCCAGCGCCTGCCCAGGCCCCTGGCATGACTCCTCCGTGAGTCAGGAAGCTCTGTGATGGGGCACGTTTACCGTCCTCAGCATCTTTAGATGTAGATGGTGCGACTGTAGTTTGTGAAACAAGTCTTCTAATCTATTTTTCAGCCAAAATCCATCTTAAAATATTAAAAATAGTATAAATACATTTTCTTTACTTTAGAATAAATATTGATTCTAAAATAGTAACAGTTTTCGATTGAAATGTAAATGTCGAAGCTTTGTGTATTTATTTCCCGTTTCCCCTTAAGTTCACAGATAACTTCAGGATCACAGTGACGGCCCCGGATGGTAATGAGGTTGCCGAGATTACAGCTTATACCATAAAAGACCACACACACCCTGCACCTGCTCAGTGGCTCCCGCCCACCTGTGCGTCACTGGCACACAGGTTCCTGACAGGTGCTCCTCGCTGCCGTTCCTGGGCCCTCGCTGCCTCTGGGAGGCCTCGGTCTGGCCATGTGATGGCCAGGCAGTTGTGTCTCCTGTTCCCACTTGCTATCGGCAAACAGCTCTCAGGCCCCACACGAACACCATTTCCTCTGTGCCCCCCAGACCAGGGCAGGGGAAAGGCCATTGGCGCCCTACAGGTGACCCCCAGGTCTGGCCTTGGGAACACTGGTCAGGGGAGAAGTACCAGTTAATCCAACCCCCTGACCACTGCCCCTCAGAGCCCTTGCTGGGCCCATTAGACCAAAGAGTTCGTGGTGAATGGGTTAGTGATGTGCACAGAGGGGCCCTCAGTTTAGCTTGTGGTTGCCCCTGAGTCCTCCCCTGAGTGGAGGCGGTGCTCATCTTGCTGCCCAGGCCCACCGGGTAAGGGCAGTAGTGACCAGGGGCCAGCCACCAGCTTACACCAAGCAAGCTGCACCCCACAACACCATGCTGACCAGTGAGAAGTAGGGTGGCCCCGCTGAGGCACCACGCAGTTCCCGGTGAGGGGCCTGTCTCTCGCTCCCTGCAGAGCTGAGGGAACGGCCCAGGGCAGGAGGCCCCGGAGGGTCTGCAGAGCTGAGCTGTCAGGTCAGACTGCTCTGCGGGGCCTGTGGGGGAACAAGCAGCCCCGGCACCATCCCGGGCACCAGTGCCAGCCGCTGGAGCCCCTGCCATGGTGGTGACCAGATGGCCTGTGTTTCCCATGCACCCAGACGTGCAGTCCACACTGCCACCACCAGCCACACGCGGCTGTTACAAATAGAATGTGATTATGTTTATCTAACTACTAGAGGCCCAGTGCACAAATACAACCACATTGAAAGGAAATTAATTAGAAGAAATATTTTAATATCGCTAATCGCCCTTTCTCTATTATAGAAGTATCAGCCAAATTCATGGTCAACAATGACAGATGAATTGGCGCCAGCGAGAGCTTTATGTATATAGATAAACTTGCTTAATTAGACCTGCTTTCTGATTTTGCTAAACTATTTCCAGCCCAGTGAAGCACCCCAACTTCTCTTTCAGGTAATTGTCAGCCACACAGCAGTAAATATCAACACGAAGCAGATTATTATTGTAGATCACGCAGGGAGAACAAAGGATAAAATATTTAACTGCAGCCGTGTTTGACTATATTCTGCGCAGTGAGAAAACCTGAAGTCATTTTCAAGGTCCAGCATTTCTTACTTCTTTTCAGTCGGGTCAAGTTTCTGAGCTTTCTACATCTCTGTTTTCTGGCTAATGAGAAGAAAATAGGATTCCACCAAGTCTCCTATCCACCTACCCCAGGACTTCTGTGAGGATCAAATGAGATGAGGCATGGGAAAATGCTTCACAGACATTTGGTTAAAGTGTAAACTGTTTGCACCTGGCTATAAAGCAAGTCATGTTCCTGGGCTGAGGGAACTCCAAGGAGGCTAGTCACTAGGGAAAGGAAGCTGGGCGGTGCTACATGACGTCATTACCTGGCGCCCACAGACACCGTTTTCAGGCTGGACTAGGCTGTGGGCTGCATTTTGCACCATGGGGTCTCGGCAGCATTGGCTGCGATTTGGTGGGTGTTAGGTTAGGTGGCTCAGGAGGCGGCGTAGGAAATAAAGAGTTGAGTGAATCAGAAAAGAAAAAAAAGGAAAGGTTTTATTCTGCGTCCCCAGGCAACCCACGAACCCTAAAGACAGGGCACGTGGATCCGCACCAACAGGGAGGGGGGCACTTTTTTTTACACTGCGGTTGGGTGAGGAGCGGGGACATGAGCTGAGGTATTCAGCTGAGGAAGTTTCCACTGCAGAGGGTCAGCAGGGGTATTCAGGAAGGAGTCAGTATCTGTGTGGGGGTCCTGTTGATTCAGGGAGAAGCCGGTATCTGTGTCTGGCACACTGATCTGTTTGAAATTCCAGGGAGAGTCCATTATCTCATCACAGGTCTGCATGTATCCGACCTGGGCTCTCTCCGACCTAACATCCCGGCCTTTTGGTGATAGGGGATGCAGACTCGTTCTGACTGCTTCCAGCTGACCAGGGGCGACGAGGGGGTGGGGTTTAAAGGCCAGGGTTAGGCAGAGGCAGGTCGGAGGGGAGCCGAGTGTAGGGATGGAGCAGGAGCTGATTCACAGTCACCCATGACATCTCCACAATCTGGGAGCGGATGAACTTGAGGAGGCAGGGGGCTAGGAGAAAAAAGGCACAGATGAGAATCAGGGGCCCTATCATGGGTAGGACCCAGGTAGCTAAGGGGCTTTGGAACCAGCCGAAAGGAGAGTTGTCCTCGGAGTGCCTTGCATGTAGTTCTTCACTCAGCTTAGTCAGGGTCTGCATGTTTTGTTCCACTACTCCGGACTCGATGTAGCTAACAGCATTCTTCCTGAAGGAATATGCAGGTTCCTCCTCTTTCTGCAGTCAGAAGGTCTGAGGCGCGCCGGTTCTGTAGGGCTACCTGGGCTACTGATGTCACTTGCCACTGTAGGGAGGCTAAAAGAGGCGGTAGTAGTCTCCAGGGCTAACTGGAGCTTGTCATTAAAGTCCTGAGCAGTGACCAGAC
>NW_005871481.1:32491-36295 GCF_000147115.1 Myotis lucifugus
CGGTCAGGGCTAGTTAAACAATTTTAAACAACAAAGATACACTATTTAAGCAATAAAGACAGATCAATTTACAGAAGCAGAGACAGCATGCAATCCAAACCACAGTTTTGGGTAAACACATTATCTAGAGTCCTTGGGTAACCTAGGTTAAACTTAGGCATGTTATCTAAACCACAGTTTCTACCTGAAATAATTGTCATCATACTTTACTTTAGAAATTGGATTACTGCTATCAGTCCCTTTTAAAGACCTTGACATAACCTTTAATTTTCCTTAGTTTAAGGAAAGCAGGGTTTTCTAGATTTAGGAGATTAACAGTAAAGCTCTGCCTTAAAACTCCACCCCTGAAATCCCAGCCTGCCTCAGTGAGCAGACACTGATTGACTAAATCAGAGGGAGGGGCCTTTGCTGTTTCAAGATGGAGGCCCCCAGGGGAGCGGCAAGCCATGTGGCTGACATGGTGGCTGCCAAGTCATGAAGCTCAAAATGGTGGCTGTATTGCAGACAAACAGAAATCTCATTAGCTGTTTATACCTTTTCAATTACATTTAAACTGGTCCTTGCATCAAAAATCTTCAGTTGAGGTCACAAAATCAATCCTCCCTTCTCAATCAGACCAATAAGCAAAGGCATTTAGTTACCACAATTACACAATTTTTCCCAATTCGATCCGAACCTTAAACTTTTAGCTGGCAAGTCAAAATATTCAGCATTTCTCAATCAGTAACATTTTTAAGAATAAACTTTAAAAATGCAAGACATACTTAACCAACAGATTTAATTCTGTCCTCTAGATTTTTCATGAGGCAAATTAGAGTAAACTTTACTTTTTACTTTCAAGCGGCTCTGGAAAACCACATTTGAGCCTTGCAAAACAGGTTCTGGCCTACCTGGTCTTTTCAGATGTAAATTGACCACATTCTTTCTTTTAAGGTTTTGCTACAGGTGGGAAGCGACTAGCCCCTTCCTTCATTAGAAATTGCCTTGGGAAGCCAGCCTTAACACCCTTCATTAGCATTTAAAAACTGTTCTTTATTGTGGAAATGCCAATCTTTCTGCTAGAATCTAGCTAGCATCTTTTTTTTGGGGGAGGGGGGCGTAAATAATCAGTCTTGGGCTCCATCCTGCACATTTGCAAAGAGACTCCAGCTCAAAACTCTATCCAAAATCGGACGATGCGCGCATTAGTTTTAAGCCAGCTTTTCTCTTTACACGTGCACAGAAATCCCAGACGCATTTACTTGGGGAGGGGGTGACCTGTTTTCACAGATCCTCACTCAGACGCCCACCCAACCGAAGTCGTGGAGCCAATTTGGTCAATTTGCATGTTTGTCTTTTATTAGTGTAGATGAATTAATAAAAATTTAAATTCCATTCCCCAGTCTCATCAACCACCTTTCAGAAGCTCGTGACTCCAGGGCTGGACAGCGTGGGCAGGGCCATCTCCCCGGCCAAAGGGCAACAGAGTAGACCAGGATAAGTTATTTGCTTGGCAAGTTTTCTGGCATCTGCCTGGGGAGGTCATCGGGGCCAAGCCATTGGCACCAACCGTGGTGTGGTGATGACGTGCAGCCCGGTGGCATTGTTATGGCAAAATTTTCAGGTGGCGGGAAGACATACAACCAGGCACTTGGAAGATTCAGAAAATGCACTTTATTGCAGGAGCACTGGTGCTGTGGCTCAGGGGAATTGGTCCCCAAAGCTGAGTGCTGATTGCAGTGGGGCTTTCTCTTATAAAGGGCACTCAGTTCTTTGTTCCTCATTCCTGGGCTTTTCGCAGGCTTTTGCAGCCCCCCCTCCCCCATGATGGTGGTAGTGGGGAGGTGAGAAAGGCCCCGGCTGGCTGGTGTCAGCAGTCAGCCGCCCTTGTGGGGTTGTGCATGGTGTATGGCCCCTGCAAGAAAGTATTCAGGGAACAGCATTTTCAAGGTGGGGCACCAGCGGGAAGGGGCTGGGGTGAGGAGTGCAGCTACGTGCAGGCCTGGGGGTCCACAGACGTCAGCTATTGTAATTACTCATCAGACAATGAGGTGATGTAGACGAGATGGTGTTGGCTCCTGGTGGGTCGGCCTGACCATGCTTATCGGTTCTGCTTGCTGGATTCACAGGTGAGTCAACTCCCCAGTCGCTTCCCACAGGCCTTAAAAAGGAAACTTTAAGAAAAACTTAACTCCCCATTCACACATAAGAAGCGTAACCCCTATGCACATAAATATATGTGTTCTAAGGTTTAAAATAATATGATTATTTTTCAGATTAATTCAGGTGCTCTATCTATCAAGTTGTAGGTCTCCCCTATTAGCATCACTAAGCCCTCGTCCTGGGCTAGCCCACGCCTGGTTAACCAGAAAACCCAGTGCAATCAAGACAGTGTTGGGGGCAGGAAGCAGAGATCCAGAGAAATAAGATGAGAAGCTCATACACATGTAAGAAGTGACATGTGTTTTTGAAAAATGAGGCTCCTGGAGGCCTTTTGGAGATGTCAGCAGCCAATTCCCAGAGGACCACTGGGCTGTGTGACCAGGCGGAGGTGACCCAGAGGTGGGAGGGCTGTGTGTGTCAGGAGCCTCGGGAGGGCAAGTGAGAGCAGGTATGGGGTTCTGCCCCGGGGGAGGGGGGTGGCGGCCAGCATGAACAGAGCCACACACACACGGGAGAGGGGAATCCCGCGCTCCTGGGAGCCACGCCGAACAGCAGGGCGGCAGTGAGGTCTAAAGGGCAGGCCTGGAATGCAGAGGGGAAATTTGGAATTTGATCTTCAAGAAGTGGGAGCCATTGACGGGTGTTAGGCAGAAGAGGATGTGACTGTATTTTGGTTCTGCAGACAAGGTGAGAGCCGGCGACCTGGCTCTCGGAGGGGAGAGTGAGCTGGGCGTGTCAGAGCCTCTGCGTGCAGGGGGCCTGGCTGAGCAGCGATGGCCACAGCAGACAGAGACAGACGGAGATGTCACTTGGAAAACACCTGGGAAAAGCATGGCTCTGAGAGAAGATAGTCCCGAGGCAGGGAGAGGATTTGGTGAGTAGGCTGCTGTTTCTGTTATGCCCAGATTTCAAGATTCCCAAGAGCCCACCAGGGAGCCTGCCAGTCCGATGCAAAAGCATAAGAGTCTTTATTTCAAACCCGGGTTTGGCTCCTCTACCCTCCTTACCGACTCAACGGCAAGCCAAGTGGCAGAGAGAGAGAACTCTGTGTGGAGACGGGTTTTATAGCGGGGGTTGGAGTAAGGGGAGGAGAAAGGACTGTGCTCTGCCAATTGGCCAGGCGCAAGTCGGTGTCTTGTTCCTGGGTGTGGCTAGCACAGGCTTAGACTTCCGGGAAGAAGCTCCTTGCCAAGCACGTGGCTGCCCCAAAATGGAGGACACAGGATAAGATGGAGGGTGTAGTCCTCACCCTTTCAGTTTCCACAGTCAAGTGCTCAGTAAAACAAAAGGCTTGCTCTAGCCCAGCCGTGGGCAAACTACGGCCCGCGGGCGGGATCTGGCCCGTTTGAAATGAATAAAACTAAAAAAAAAAAAAGACGTACCTTTTATGGAATGGTTACTTTTGAATTTATATTAGGTTCACACAAACACTCCATCCATGTTTTTGTTCCGGCCCCTCCGGGCCAGTTTTAAAGAACCCCTTTGTGGCCCTTCGAGTCAAAAAAGTTTGCCCACCCCCTGCTCTAGCCCCCCTCTCCCCCTGGGGGAGCCTGAAGAGCTAGTTACTTGCCCCGACATGCTAAGGATCCCTACCGGCAGGGGGAAGGGAAGACAGGCCATCAAAAGACCCCAGACCCCCCTCCTCCAAGGGTATGAATCCCC
>NW_005871481.1:38747-41398 GCF_000147115.1 Myotis lucifugus
ACCATCTCGGCACGTGGCTTGCGGCTTTCCTGGGGGCAGCCGTCTTGAAACAGCAAAGGTCCGCCCCTCCCTTTGAGTTAGCCAATCGCAAAAGGAATGTTTACTTACTCCGTCTCCCAGATGTGCTTTACATATTTTAATTGTGGGAATTTCGCTCACTATGCTAGAGCAAGACGGAATGCTAGATCCCTTTTAGGCAGAATGGAATTTCAGAGGCGGAGTTTTTTTTAAAAGCAGAGTTTTCGGACAGAAGCCCTGAGGGTGGGACCGCATGCATGCCTCACGAATCAACAGTGTAGATTTACTACGTTTTTTCAATAAAGATGCTTATTGTGATTGCTTAATAAATTAGCTTTTAAAATATAATTAAGGTCTCATATAATTTCAGTTATATGACAGACCAATGTTTTGAGCAGTTGGCTTTAATAAAGGCCAGCAACAGAAGCTCGCGTTTCTTAAAAACTTCCATATAAAAATATTCTTTAAAGGTACAGGATAAACTGAAGAATGCTATTCAGGCATTGAATCTAATCATTAATAGCAGTCACCATGAATACTAAAGGAAAGTCATTTAATGTGACTACATAACCTAGTAGTATTAAATGTCTTTTAAATTCTCTGAAGGTGGCCAAAAGGTTCTTCCAAAAGAAAATAAAAAAGAGCTTTCTGAAAGGGTGAGGGCTATGCCCTCCATCTTACCCCGTATCCTCCATGTTGGGCAGCAGCCATGTGCTACCTTCTTCCCGGAAGCCCAAGCCTCTGCTGGCCATGCCCGGGATTTCTTTAAACTAACCAATGACAGTCGAGGGATGTGCGCGCCCTAAAAATTACCGCATCCTATGTAACAAGACCCAGCTTGCGCCTGGCCAATCGGCAGGGCCCACAGTCCCCTCATTCCACCCCCTATTAAAAACCCTGTTTTTTCTCACGGCGGTCTCTCCCCTCTTCTTGCCGTTGGGTCGGAAGGGGCTGGGAGCCAGACCCGGGTCTGTAATAATAATAAAGGACTCTCTGCTTTTGCATCGGACTTGGCTGGCACCCTGTTGGTCTGTTGGGGATCTTGAAATCTGGGCATAACAGTTTCCTTCAAATGTCTAGAGAACTGTAATTAAAAGTCAATATATTAAACCCTAAATAATAAAAATACAAAAAAATTGCTTTAAACTTTAAATAATTTTCAAAAGTTATTAAAGGATACTTAAAAGTTAATAATCTATATTTTCCCTCCCTAAATAAAGGATAAATAGCTTATGTCAAAGTACTCAAAGAAACTGATAGCAGAAATCCAATTAATGTTATTTATTGTCCACAAAAAAAGACAATTAAAGTTAAAAAATAAACCTTATTTCAAATTAATTCATATTTGCAAATTTAAATAAATATATATTTCATGAAAAAAAATTTTTATTGATGGTTCATCTCATAATAAAAATTGTTTACCAGTTGATGTATCCAAAGCAGTCATCTTTCTGTGCAAAGAATTAAATCTAAAGTTATCAAGACTGCATTAAAAATTTTTTCAAAAGCCTCTTTATAGTATTTTAATACAAAATAAGGGGAATGATAGAATGATCTCCTGTGTTAACATAAAAAACCATTGAAACCTGTAAAGAATTTTTTGTGAGTTTATTTGAGCCAAACTGTCGATATATGCCGGGAAGCAGAACCTCAACGAATTGAGATAGTGATCCTCCACCTAGAATTGAGAATGGCAGGGTTACATCCGTATTTATACATTGCAATCAAAGGAGGAACATAGGTGGGTTACATGAAATCCATTGGTGACAGATTAAGGAGGAGGGATAAAGCAAAGCAGGGAAACCCCTGGGATTGGATAAAAAGTAAAATGATGGACACATACTTAGGTGGGTGCAGGAACAATTAACATGATGATAAAGGAATTTGTGGTCTCTGTCCTGGGGCCCAGCACATTTGGTTGTGCCCCAGGGGCTCCAGATACAGGGAAGTCACAAGTTACCCAGACATTTCAAGGGTATGTTATCATAGATGCAAAAAGACAGATAGGCTCAGTTAAGGTAAAGGTTGACCTTGTCAGTGAAGATACCGGCCTAGGACGTAACTGCCCACCGTCACTGCTTCTAGTTAAAGTTTAATTTCAGACCATCCTTTGTGGTTACTTTAGGTCTCCAGAGTCTGCAAAACTGCCATGCAGGCCTCTCCTGAGCTTGTCAGGTCAGCATGTGGCCCCTTTCGTCCACAGTTTGTGTGTGTTTGAGGCTCATCCATGCTGTGGCTTGTACTTCATTCATTTTTATCGCTGAATAACGTTCCATTGCGTGGATGTGCCACACTCAGGTTGCCCGGCAGCAGCTGATGGACATAGACTGTGCTCACGTTGTCTTGGTTGGAACGCTGCCGTGCACCTTGCCAGGCAAGTCTTTGTGCAGATCTTCTGGGCATCTACTCAGAAGTGGCTGGCTGAGTCATACAGTAATTCTATGTTTCACGTACTGAGGTGCTAACAAACTGTTTTCCACAACAGCTACACCATATGACATTCCTACCAGCAGCCATGCAAGTTCCAATTTCTCCACATCCTTGTCCGAACTCGCTGTTTTCCTCTTATGGAGCCATTCTGGTGGGTGTGAGGGTGGTTTGCTTTGCATTGCCCTAATGGCTAATGACGCTGA
>NW_005871481.1:41498-56646 GCF_000147115.1 Myotis lucifugus
CACCTGTATGAATATTACATTAAGCCTAAATTATTTTAAAATTGTTACTTTAAAGTTGATTTTCGCTTGTAATGCCGATGGCAGGACACCTGTGGAAGTGGGCCAAAAGGAAAATGGTCTGGTTGAATGAAAGGATCTCAAATCTAATTTATACAAAATTCCCTCTTAACATTTGGTCGAGGATACGCTTATATACTTTCAGAAAATTTCTCTAAGCCAGTGTGGATTCCCGCAAGAAATATTTTTTTGTTTTGTTTTGTTTTTTCTCCCGCCCTTCCCCTCCCTCCACCCACTCGGACTCCTCCCGCAAGAAATGTTAACTTCAACATGGACCCGAGAAAGGAACTGGCCAGTTTAAAAAGGGAGTCGGCACCTGGAGCCACGCCTCACAGCTGTAGGTAATCCACTGCCCCGGCCACAGATAGCAATGATCCCGAGCAGCCCACTGAAGATAAGAAGTGGGAGGAGGACGAAGTGGACAGCGAAGAGCCCAGAAGTGACCAGGAGCCCAGGAACACCTGAGAACATCCTCTTGCCATGCTAGCAGTAATCAGCTGTGCGGTAATGCTACCAGGGGCAAATGGGGAGGTATTCTGGACTTATGTTCCTGACCCACCGTGGGTAACACCCCTTACGTGGGCTGATCCTCCACCTAATATAGTCACCAATGATACCCAAAACCTTGGTCATCCAGGAGGACCACAGGTGGGGCAAGGAAGCCTATGGGCAAGGTATAATTACACAGCTGTTGCCACCCAGCTTCCCTTTTGTATGACTCTAAATCAAGCCACTGCTCCCTTGTGTGTAAAATTAAAGAGAGGTTTTTGGCCAGCCTGGACCCCAAAGAACGGGGAAGAAACGGCTCAAGTACATGTATTATCTCTACTTGCTCCGGGGAAAGGTGCAGAAAATGTAAGTGTGCTAAGGCACCCCCCCCCCCACCCACACACTAAGCCACTATGTAAAAGGTCTTGGCAAGACTGTTATAGTAATTATCCTACCACCAGCAAACTTAATAACAATTTTTTCTTTATAGACTGGAGCCCTTATGGGTCTCTGTATAGTAACAATCGCACCCTAAAGTGGAAAGGGAATGCATCCTATCTATATGCTGAAGAAAATCACTCCATCTCATGGCATGGAGGAGAATTTGTTGGGCCTCAATTACAACATGACAATTGGCCCCTACAAAGTTCGCAGTGGAAATTAGCTGCTGCACTTGCACCTATAAAATGGTATAGTTTTAATTATAGCTCAAATAGTTCCATTTCTGCTTTACGAGGAACTCTCAATAAGACAGTGCTTGCTACTGCCTGTGTGTTTGACCTGTTTGTACTCCTCTCAGGCCCCATCCAGATGCACCTTAATGTTACAAGCCATCTGTATGAGGTGTCATGCACAGGTTGCACATTATCCCATTGTATTAATTCTACATTTCAAAAGAATTCCCTCATGATTTTAAAACAGCCAGATTTTGCTTGGGTTCCCACTAACTTAACCGAGCCTTGGGAATCTCATTAAACCTACCAACTGTTGCATGATCTAGTAAAAATCTTAAAAAGACAAAAAAGATTTCTTGGAATGTCAATTGCAGGAATCTTTGCCCTCGTAACGTTACTCACTTCTGTGGGCATTGCTGCTTCATCCATGGTACAGACTGTTCAGACCTCTCATTTCGTACAACAGGTCAAGGAAAATGTAACTAAGACCTTGTCTATACAAAAAAGAATTGACAATCAGTTTGAAATTGAATTGTCAGCATTAAAGTCTACAGTCCTGTGGATGGGTGATAAAATCCATGGCCTAGAGCAAAGAATATCTTTGCAGTGTCATTATAATTTTTCCCAGATTTGTGTTACCCCTGTTCCCTATAATAGTACCCTGCACCCTTGGGAATCAATAAAAAATCATCTTCTTGGTGCTTGGGGTCAAGGTAACACAATCCTTGATATTGTAGAATTAAACAGCATATTGTACAGTTGTCCAAGGCAAACTTACAAACCAATTCCCTTAATGCCTGGCAGCAATTTAAAGAGGACTTGAAAGAATTTAATCCCTTCCACTGGATCTCCTTGCATTTGCCTCTCAGCATAACCACTATTGTTTGTCCCATTCTTGTTCTCATGTTTACTTCTAGTCTGCAGGTGTGGAATGAAGAGTCTTAAAAGAACTCGAACCCTTCAGGCGGCTTTCACTTTTCAAAATTTGTCATAAAACTAGTGTTCCTTATAATTCTCAAGCAATAATGAAGTAAGCCAATCGTACTATTAAAATGCAATTATTAAGCCGAAACCGGTTTGGCTCAGTGGATAGAGCATCGGCCTGCGGACTGAAGGGTCCCAGGTTCGATTCCGGTCAAGGGCATGTACCTGGGTTGCGGGCGCATCCCCAGTGGGAGTGTGCAGGAGGCAGCTTGTCGATGTTTCTCTCTCATCGATGTTTCTAGCTCTCTATCTCTCTCCCTTCCTCTCTGTAGAAAATCAATAAAATATATTAAAAATAAAAATAAAAAAATAAAATGCAATTATTAAAACAGAAAGGGGGAGGCGGATGTTATGTGTCACCTCAAATACAAAATCAGTCATGATCTTTATACTTTAAGATTTTTTGCTTTTTACTTAAAATTTTTGAATTGCAGAGGGTCGTACAGCAGCTGGAAGGCATCAGGCCTCCTGTACAATAGCCTCCACCAAGTTAGCCTGGTTGAAGAAAGCAAAAACCAGACAAAAGTTTTATCAGATTTAATAATAATATGGGGAAGAGGTTGTGTTTTGTATCTTTCCAGAAGGAGCACCGCAACCAATCTGGATGCCAGAGCGTTACGTGCGTCGCCATGATGGACCCAGAGAAGCTGTTTGCCCCGTTGTTGGAGGGACTGAGAGTTGCCCTGATGACAGCGATGCGGAAGAGGAAAACGAAGACTACGCAAAAGACTGAGGTGTCAACATAGGGTCCGCTAAAGAAGTTAACGACTGAAGCCAGCAGGAGGTAGAAGTTATAGCCTCAACCGTGTTTCTGGCTATGCGGACATTGGCTGGCTGCCAGTCTTCTATAAGGCCTTGCACAACCAAGTCTAAGGACTCTGAGTAAATATACACCAGCAGCAAAAGAGACTTTCATTTAGTAGCTAAAAATATTAACATATCTGTAGTTTGATTTCTCACTTATTGTTGTGTTTACATTGATATTGTTTTGTTATTAGTTTTATTTAGTCAAAGCTTTGTTCTTTTTTTTTCTGCTCAGTTGTTTTTAATTAAATCTTTATTGTTCAGATTATTACAGTTATTCCTCTTTCCCCCCCATAGCTCCCCTCCACCCGGTTCCCACCCCACACTCTGCCCTTACCCCCCCACACACACACTGTCCTCATGCATAAGTGTACGATTTTTGTCCAGTCTCTTCCTGCACCCCCCATACCCCTTTCCCCCCAAGAATTGTCAGTCCACTCCCTTTCTATGCCCCTGATTCTATTATATTCACCAGTTTATACTGTTCATCAGATTATTTATTCACTTTTTAGATTCACTTGTTGATAGATGTGTATTTGTTGTTCATAATTTGTATCTTTACCTTTTTCTTCTTCTTCCTCTTCTTAAAGGATACCTTTCGCCCTGACTGGTTTGGCTCAGTGGATAGAGCGTCGGCCTGCGGACTGAGGGGTCCTGAGTTCGATTCCGGTCAAGGGCATGTACCTTGGTTACGGGCACATCCCCAGTGGGGGGTGTGCAGGAGGCAGCTGATCGATGTTTCTAACTCTCTATCCCTCTCCCTTCATCTCTGTAAAAAATCAATAAAATATATATTTTTTAAAAAAAGGATACCTTTCAGCATTTCATATAATACTGGTTTGGTGGTGATGAACTCCTTTAGCTTTTTCTTATCTGTGAAGCTCTTTATCTGACCTTCAATTCTGAATGATAGCTTTGCTGGGTAGACTAATCTTGGTTGTAGGTTCTTGGCATTCATCACTTTGACTATTTCTTGCCACTCCCTTCTGGCCTGCAAAGTTTCTGTTGAGAAATCAGCTGACAGTCATATGGGTACTCCCTTGTAAGTAACTGACTTTTTTTCTCTTGCTGCTTTTAAGATTCTCTCTTTGTCTTTTGCTCTTGGCATTTTAATTATGATGTGTCTTGGTGTGGTCCTCTTTGGATTCCTTTTGTTTCGGGTTCTCTGCACTTTCTGGACTTGTAAGTCTATTTCTTTCACCAGGTAGGGGAGGTTTTCTGTCATTATTTCTTCAAATAGGTTTTCAATATCTTGCCCTCTCTCTTCTTCTGGCACCCCTATAATTCGGATGTTGGTATGCTTGAAGTTGTCCCAGAGGCTCCTTACACTATCTTCATATTTTTGGATTCTTTTTGCTTTTTGCTTTTCTGGTTGGGTGATTTTTGCTTCTTCGTATTTCAAATCTTTGACTTGACTCTTGCGATCCTGTAGTCTGCTGTTGGAACTCTGTATAATATTCTTTATTTCAGTCAGTGTATGCTTAATTTCTAGTTGGTCTTTGTTCATATCCTCGAGAGTCTCACTAGATTTCTTGAGGATCTTACTAAATTTATCGGCAGTTTCTAGAAAATTCTTGAAAAACCTTATCAGTTTGGTTTTGAACTCTATATCCAGTAGTTTGCTTTCCTCCATTTCTGTCATTTGTGACGTGTTTCTTTGTCTCCACATTTTTTATGCTTCCCTGTGTTGATAGAGTGGCTTTGTGTGCTAGGTGTCCTATAGGGCCCAGTGGCTCAGCCTCCCCAATTACCTGAGGTGGACACTCTTGGTGCACCCCTTTGTGGGCTTTGTGCACAGTCTTGTTGTAGTTAAGCCTTGATTGTTGTAGGTATCACTGGGAGGAATTGACCTCCAGGCCAATTGGCTGTGAGAATCAGCTGTGTCTACGGGGGGAGAACTTCTGAGCTGAAGACACCCTTCTGGGGCCAGACTTGCTTCAGTGGGGCTTTGGTGCTCACTGAGTCTGCCCCCTGAGTGTGTCCCTTATGGATCTGAGGAGTTGTAATCTGGATGATCCCACTCTGACCACTGGGTACATTGGCTCTTGGATCTCTAAGGAGGTGCTAATCTAGCCTCTGCCTGAGGCTACCCAGCTGGAGCTACGGAGAGATCTGCAGATTCCTCTTCTTTGTTTGGGGTTTGGAGGTGCCCAGATGAGGCCCTGTGAAGTAATGCAAGCTGCTGTGGGGCCTTGGGCCTTCTTTTGGAAGTTCTGGGTCTGTCAGGCCCAGCTGCAGTTTGTTAGGTAATTTTCAGATTGCAAAGGGCCAGGCCTTTCATATGCAAAAGCCTCTGCACACAGCTTGGGTGGGGCGGGTTCTCAGGGAATCAACAGGGCGGAGCAAACAGCTATGGCTGATCCTCAGCTCTGCCCTAAGAGGCCACGGGTCTCAGTGTCCAGGTAATCACTGCAAGCACCTCTGAGAGAAAGCCGCCCTCGAGTTCCGACCGATGCCAGACAGTCCAGTTTCTCCCCGTATGAGTCTGGGTCCCCAGAGACTCGCCCAGAACTGAGTTCAGAGCAGTCGGGAGCTTGAGACTCCCTCCCAATTGAAAAAGACAACCGCGTCCTCAGTTGCCAGCCCTTTCCACATGCGCCTCCGTATCTCTGCACTTCACTTCCGAACCTCCTCTGAGTCTCAGTGTGCTTTTCTCTTTCCTTCTAGTTGTAGAATTTCCACTCAGCCAGCCTTGCTGTGGTTCTGGATGATGTCCGTTTTGTCTTTTAGTTGTATTTTTGAAGTGGTTGTGCGAGGCAGCAATTTCCGGTGTTTACCTATGCCACCATCTTGGTTTCTCCCTCAAAGCTTTGTTCTTGATGTTAAGTTTTACTTTTAATTTTAGTTGCTTAAATACAAAAATAGGGGGACAGGTGGGGAGCCCCTGGCAAGGCACAATGGGCGTTCTTAAAAATATTGTCAACTGAACCCAGGGCGCCGGCAGAGCCACGCCCTGGAGGCAGTCCTAGCCCAAAGGCAAGGACGTCACTCAGTCTGACCTTTCCAGCCCAGGTGCTAGGAGGTGGATCTTACTATGTCACCAGAAACTCAAGGCCCACCCAGATGTGATGTAACTTCCTGTTACTTTGAGTATAAATTAAACTTACTTCCGGTGTTGGGTCGCTCTGTTCATCTATCAGAGGGCAGACACCACACCCAGGCCCAGCTTTTCCCTCTATTTCTGTCTCAGTCTCGTTTTTTCATTCTTCCTTAACCCTCCTCGCGTTCTACTCAAGATTCATGAACCCCCTCATTCTCTCTTTCAGCACTGGTCGCAGAAAGAGAGTACGTACCCCCACAGGTGACAATATATGTGACTCAGCCCTTGTTGAGTCCCCAAGTTCCATCAACCTTTTGATGAAACTCTTGCAATTATGACATGCTGGAATTGGCTTCCAGCACTGCAAATGGTAAGAGTTCTTTCTTTTCACAGCAGCATAGTATTCCATTGTGTAGATGTACCATGGTGTTTTAATCCACTCATCTGCTGATGGGCACTTAGGCTGTTTCCAAAACAGCTATTGTAAATTATGTTTCTATTAACATAGGGGTGCATATATCCTTTCTGATTGGTGTTTCTGATTTCTTGGGTTATATTCCTAGAAGTGGAATCACTGGGTCAAATGGTAGTTCCATATTTAATTTTTTGAGGAAACTCCATATTTTTTTTTCTGTAATGCTGCATCAGTCTGCATTCCCACCAGCAGTGTACTAGGGTTTCCTTTTCTCCACATCCTCACCAGCACTTGTCATTTGTTGATTTGTTGTTATCATTCTGAAGAGTGTAAGGTGATATATCATTGTCGTTTTAATTTGCATCTCTCTGATAATTAGTGACTTTGAGCATGTTTTCATATGTCTCTTGGCCATCTGTATGTCAACTTTGGAGAAGTGCCTATCTAGGTCCTTTGCCCATTTTTTAATTGGATTGTTTATCTTCCTTTCGTTAAGTTGTATGAGTTCCTTATATATTTTGGAAATTAATCTCTTATTGGATGTATTATTGCCAAATATGTTCTCCCATGCAGTGGACTATCTTTTCATTTTGTTGATGGTTTCTTTTTTTTTTTTTTATAAATATATTTTATTGATTTTTTACAGAGAGGAAGGGAGAGGGATAGAGAGTTAGAAACATCGATGAGAGAGAAACATCCATCAGCTGCCTCCTGCATATCCCCACTGGGGATGTGCCGCAGCCAAGGTACATGCCCTTGACCAGAATCGAACCTGGGACCCTTGAGTCCACAGGCCGACGCTCTATCCACTGAGCCAAACCGGTTAGGGCATGATGGTTTCTTTTGCTGTGCAGAAGCTTTCTAGCTTGATGTAGTCTCATTTGTTTATTTTCTCCTTCGTTTCCTTTGCCCTGGGACATGTATCGGTAAACATATTGCTACAAGAGATGTCTGAGATTTTGCTGCCTATGGTTTCTTCTAAGATTTTTATTGTTTCACAATTTATATTTAGGTCTTTTATCCATTTTGAGCTTATTCTCATATACGGTGTAAGTTGGGGGGGTCTAGTTTCCTTTTTCTTTTCTTTCTTTTTTTTTTTTTTTTGCATGTATCTGTCCAATTTTCACAACACCATTTATTGAAGAAACTGTCTTGACTCCATTGTATGCTCTTGCCTCCTTTGTCAAATATTAATTGAGCATGATGGCTTGGGTCAATTTCTGGGTTCTCTTCTATTCCACTGGTCTATATGTCTGTTCTTGTGCCAGGACCAGGCAGTTTTGAGAACAGTGGCTTTGTAATATAGCTTGATAGATGGTATTATGATCCTCCAACTTTATCTTCTTTCTCAAGATTACTACAGCTTTTTGGGGTCTTTTTTGGTTCCGTATAAATTTTTGGAGTATTTATTCTAGACCTGTGAAATATGCCATTGGTATTTTAATAGGGACTGCATTGAATCTATTGATTGATTTGGGTGGTATTGGCATTTTATGATGTTGATTCTACCAATCCATGAACACGGTATATTCTTCCACTTGTTTTTATCTTCCTTGATCTCTTTTTTTAATGTCCTGTAGTTTTCCAAGTACAGATCGTTTACCTACTAGGTTAAGTTTATTCCTCCTAACTATCTTAGTTTTTTGGTTTTTTTGGTTTGTTTTGTTTTTGTTTTTTACTGCAATGGTAAATGGAATTTTTCAGTTTCTCTTTCTGAGAGTTCATTATTGGTATACTAGAGGCCCGGTGCACAAAAATTTGTGCACTCGGGGGGCGGGGAGGGGGTCCCCCAGCCCGGCCTGTGCCCTCTCACAGTCTGGGACCCCTCGGGAGATAACGACCTGCTGGCTTAGGCCTGCTCCCGGGTGGCAGAGGGCACGCCCAATCCCTAAGTGCAGCCCCTGGTCAGGCTCAGAGCAGGGCCGATTGGGGAGTTGGGGCGCCGCCCCGTCATGCACAGAGCAGGGCGGATCGGGAGGTTGCAATGCCACCCTCACTCACGCTCAGGGTAGGGCCGATTGGGGGGTTGGGGCACCGCCCCCTGTCACACTCAAGGCAGGGTCGATGGGGAGGTTGCGGTGCCACCCTCACTCACGCTCAGGGTAGGGCCGATTGGGGGGTTGGGGCACCGCCCCCTGTCACACTCAAGGCAGGGTCGATGGGGAGGTTGCGGTGCCACCCCCTGTCACGCACAGAGCAGGGCCGATCAGGGAGTTGGGGCGCTGCCCCCTGTCACTCACAGAGCAGGGCCAATCAGGGGATTGGGGCTCCGTACCCTGTCACACACAGAGCAGGGTCAATCTGGGGGTTGGGGAGCTCCCCCCTCTCACGCACAGAGCAGGGCCAATCAGGGGGTTGAGGAGCTCCCCCCTTTCACTCACAGAGTAGGGCCGATAGGGGAGTTGGGGCACCGCCCCCTGTCACACACAGAGCAGGGCGGATCAGGGGGTTGGGGCGCTGCGCCCTGTCACACTCAGGGCAGGGCCAATGGGGAGGTTATGGCTCTACCCTGTCACACACAGAGCAAGGCCCGTGGGGGGGGGTTGGGGTGCCACCCTCTATCACCCACAGAGCAGGGCCGATCAGGGGGTTGGTGTGCTGCACCCTGTCAAACACAGAGCCGCAGGGCAGTCAGGGGATTGGGGAGCTCCCCCCATCAGGCACAGAGCAGGGCCCGAGGGGGGGGAGGTTGCGGCGCCGCACCCTGTCACACACAGAGCAGGGCCGATCAGGGAGTTGGGGAGCTCCCTCCTGTCAAACACAGAGCCGCAGGGCAATCAGGGGATTGGGGAGCTCCCCCCTATCAGGCACAGAGCAGGGCTGATCAGGGGGTTGGGGTGCCGCACCCTGTCACACACAGAGCAGGGCGGATAGGGAGGTTGTGGCCCCGCACCCTGTCACACACTGAGCCGCAGGGCGATCAGGGGGTTTGGGCACTGCCCCCTGTCACGCTGATCCCGGTGCCGGGAGCCTCGCTGCTCCACTGATCCCGGTGCTGGGAGGCATATTACCCTTTTACCATATAGAATAGAGGCCTGGTGCATGGGTGGGGGCCGGCTGGTTTGCCCTGAAGGGTGTCCTGGATCAGGGTGGGGGTCCCCACTGAGGTGCCTGGCCAGTCTGGGTGAGGGGCTGAGGGCTGTTTTCCAGCTGGCGAGTGACTAAAGCTTCCAACCGCTCCTTGTTTTCTTTTTTTTTTTTTTTATTCTGGGCCAGCTTTAGCTCTGAGGCCTCGCTGCTGAAAACATCGATACAAAGTTTCGGTCCGCCTGGCTTTCAGTCCGGCTGATTTCTGGGGTTTTGTTTAGCTTCTTATTTGCAACATAGTACATAGTTGCTTAGAGTTGCAGCTGAGAGGCCGGCAAGTGAGGTGGGGAACGTTTGAGTCCGCAGCAAGCAAGCCTCATGCTCGCTTCCAGCTGCCTGGCTGCCGGCCGCCATCTTGGCTGACAGTTAATTTGCATATACTCACTGATTAGCCAATGAAAAGGGTAGCGGTCGTACACCAATTACCATGTTTTTCTTTTATTAGTGTAGATAAAAATGCCATTGATTTTTAGGTATTAATTTTGTATTCTGCTACATTGCTGAATTCGTCTATTAAGTCTAGTCTTTTTTTGTGGCATCTTTAGGGTTTTCTGTGTATAATATCATGTCATACTTCCTCCTTTCCAATTTTGATGCCTTTTACTTTTTCTTGTCTGATCGCTGTGGCTAGCACTTCCAGTACTATGTTGAATAAGAGTGGTGAAAGCGGACATCTCTGTCTTGTTCCTGTTCTTAGGGGAAATGGTTTTAGTTCTTGCCCATTGAGTATGATGTTGGCTGTAGGTTTGTCATATATGGCCTTTATTATGTTGAGGTATGTTCCCTCTATTCCCATTTTGCTGAGAGTTGTTTATTAAAAATGGGTGCTGGGTTTTGTCAAATGCTTTTTTGTGTTTATTGATATGATCATGTGGTTTTTATCCTTCATTTTGTTTATGTGATATATCACATTTATTGATTTGTGAATATTGTATCAGCCTTGCATCTCCAAAATAAGTCCCACTTGATCATGGTGTATAATCTTTTTAATATATTACTGGATCTGATTTGCCAATATTTTGTTGAGGATCTTAGCATCAGTGTTCATTAGGGATTTGGGCCTGTAATTCTTTTTCTTTGTAGTGTTCCTTATCTGGGTTTGGAATTAGGATAATGCTGACCTCATAAAAAGAGCTTGGAAGTGTTCCTTCCTCTTGGATTTTTTGGAATAGTCTGGAGAAGATAGGTTTTAGTTCTTCTTTGAATGTTTGGCAAAACTCCCCTGTGAAACCATCTGGACCCAGGCTTTTGTTTGCTGGGAGTTGTGTTTTTTGTTTGTTTGGGTTTTTTTGGTGGGTTGTTTTGTTTTCTTTTTTATTACTGCTTCAATTTCATCAGTAGTTATCAGCCTTTCCAGGTTTTCTGATTATTCCTGATTGAGTTTTGGAAGATTGTATTTTTTTTTTTTTAGGAATATGTCCATTTTGTCCAGGTTGTCCAGCTTGTCCAGCTTGTTGGAATATAGTTGTTCATAGTATTTTTTTAAGATCCTTGGTATTTCTGTGGGGTCAGTTGTTACTTCACCTCTTTCCTCTCTGATTTTGTTTATTTGGGTCTTCCCTCTTTGTTTCTTGATGAGTCTAGATAAAGGTTCATCAATCTTGTTTATCTTTTCAAAGAACTAGCTCTTGGTTTTATTTATCTTTTGTATGGGGGAGGGTAGTCTCTATGTCATTTATTTCCACTCTGATCTTTATTATTTCCTTCCTTCTACTTACTCAGATTTTCTTGTTGTCCTCTTTCTAATTGTAGGGTTAGATAGTTATTAGAGTATTTCTTGTTTTTTGAGGTAGGTCTGTAATGCTATGAACTTCCCTCTCAGGGTTGCTTTCACTATCTTGCATGGGTTTTGTTTTGCTGTATGTTCATTTTCATTTGTTTCCAGGAAGTTGTTTATTTCTTCCTTGATCTCTTTAGTTACCCACTCATCTATATAATAAAGAGGTAATATGCAAATTGTCCATTACAGCATCACAGTAACGACTGTACAACAGGCTGCATGTGCAGCAGGGGGACTTGCGTGAGGCTCACTTCCCTGCTCCTGGCACTGGGCCGGGGAAGTGAGGCTGCGTCCCCCGCCCAGCGCCAGCGTCCTCTTTTTTCCCAGGTGGATGCGCCCAACAAATACCCCTGCAACACCACGCCCTGTCCAAGGGCACTCTGCCCGGGGACGCCACCAACCCCTGAGGTGGGGGGGCTGAGGGGCGACACCACACAGCAAAATGCCGGTTCTCAGGTCACGGTCAGCAGACACCAACTGGAGGGGTGCGAGCATCGGTAGTGACCCCCGGGAGAGGTCGCGCATGCAAATCAAGAGGGTGTAGACCCAACATGAAGAAAGGGCCCAGGCATGATGACAGAGTGGACATCGAGGCAAGGCACCGGACCTGGACGGGCCACCGGGTAAACAACGTGGGGATCCCACCACCACAGACACACAGGGCGGCCCCGCAACACCAGGGACACCCGTCAATCCTCCCAAGCGCACAACCTCGAAGCCTCCTCCCGCGGGCGGACCGGCCCCATCACCGTGGAGACCACAGGCGACCCTCACACCACAGGGAAGCTCCTCAGCTTTCCCCAGCCACCCATCCATTCATCTGCCCAGTCCGACCCAGACCCCGGACGGAGGCTCGCATCCTGGGCAGAACGCCCCCCGAGGACAGGCCGGGCCCCGTCCAGGCCTGTGCAAGCACACCCGTCGCCTGCAAATTCTGGACAGGAGTGGACAGAGAGCCACTTGAGGTGTGGGAGCGGGCACACCGGGGGATGGGAAAAGCCTCCACATCCCCCCCTTCAGCACGCAATGGGAGAAAGCCTCGTGTGCGCAGTGGTCCCCGCAATGGACGCTGGCCCCAACCTGGCAGGACCTTCCCCCAACTCAGAGGGGGGAGGCGCAGGCCACGGTAGGCAAGACACAGCTGCGTCGTCATTCAGCCCCTCAAAGCTGGTGCGAGAGGGGCCCGAGTGCCCAAACAGAGGCGGCTACAGGTCCCAGAGAGGAAAGAAGTCAGTACTAAGACAGGACAAAAAGCATAGAATTTTTAATTAGCCTGTAAAAAGAGCAAAAGAGTGAGGGAGAAGGGGAGATGGGTAAGAAGGGAAGGAGGGAGGGATGAACCTTCTTAAGTAGTCAGTACACAGCAGCGTTAAACCAGGAAAAAGCCCTGTAGGAGCTATAATGCAAATCAAGTATACTTCCTATTCGGGACAGATTTTAAAAGTAGGAGTCAGAAAAGAAAAAGGATCAATGATAGTGAATAATTAGGCAAGTAGATAGATAGATAGATATTAAAACAGTGGAAGTAAGTAGAGCAGAGTGTATGGGAAAGGTAGGATGAGAGAGAAAGAGGGAGGGAAGAAAAGTTTTAAAGGGGAGCCGGTACTACTTAAAAGGAGAATGGGAAGAAGGAAGAAATGGGGGAGGGAGCAAAGCAGGTCTGAGGGAGGAAGTGAAAAAAAAATTAAGGTGGGAAGGAAGGGAAAGGGGAGGGAAGGCAGGGGTAAAGATAAAGGAAAGAAGGAATCAGGGGAGGGAGGGAGGGTAGGAGAAAGATGGGAAGAAGGATGATGAACAGAAGTAGGAAATAAGGAGGAAAGAAAAGTTTATAAATGATGAGTCAGTAGGAAAAAGTGTTACATAAAGGAGAGAGAAAAATTGTGTGTGAGAGAGAAGCCAATAAAGAAGTCAAATACAATTATGTGTGAAGGGGATAAGATTTAAAAAAAAAAAAGTTAATAGAGGCAACCAGGCCGGCAGGGGATGGCAGTTAGGGGGATCAGGCAGGCAGGCAGAATGGTTAAGGCAGGCAGGCAGGTGAGTGGTTAGGAGCCAGAGGTCCCGGATTGCAAGAGGGTACAGGTCAGGCTGAGGGACCCCCAACCCCATGCACGGCCGCTAGTTGTTTAACAACATGCAATTTAGCCTCCATGTGTTTTAATGTTTTTGAGTGTTTTCATTGTAGTTGATTTCTAATTCCATGCCATTGTGTTCCAAGAAAAAGCTTGATATGATTTCAATCTTCTTAAACTTGTAGAGACTTAGTTTGTGTCCTGACATGTGGACTATCTTTGAAAATGTTCCATGTGCACTTGAGAAGATATGTATTCTGTAGTTTTGGGGTGAAATATTCAGAAAGTGTCAATTAATTCCATCTGATCGAGTGTGTCATTTAGGATCACTGTTTCCTTGTTAATATTTTTTTCTAGAAGATTTATCCAGTGATGTCACTGGGGTGTTAAAGTCCCCTACTATGATGGTATTGCTGTCGATCTCTCCCTTAAAATCCTCCAGAAGTTTTTTTTATATATATTTGGATTCTCCTGTATTAGGTGCATATATGTTTACCAGAGTTATAGCCACTTGTTGTATCGATCCCTTTAGTATTATGAAGTGACCTTCATTATCTCTTGCTATGGACTTCACTTAGATGTCTACTTTGTCAGATATGAGTATTGCTACACCAGCTTTTTTTTTTTTTTCATTTGCCTGGAAGGTTTTTTTCCATCCCTTCACTTTCATTCTCTGTGAGATCTTTGTTATGATGGGGGTCTCTTGTAGACAGTCTTATTTTCTTATTCATTCAGCTACCCTATGTCTTGATTGGAGCATATAAGCCATTTATCTTTAAGGTTATTGTTGATAGATATTTGTTGCCATTCTTATTATTGATGCCTGTATTTTTCTCTTTCTCTCTATTTTTTATTTTTTCTTCTTACAACAGTCCCTTTAACATTTCTTGCAGTACTGGTTTGTGGTAATGAACTCTTTTAGTTAGGTTTTTTGTTTTGGGGGGTTTTTTTGTTTGTTTGTTTGTTTGTGGGGATTTTTTGTCTGCAAAGCTCTGTATTTCACCTTCGATTTTGAATGATAGCCTTGCTAGATAAAGTACTCTTGGATTCAGTCCCTTGCTTTTCATTACTTTGTATACTTCATGCCACTCCCTTTGGGCCTGAAATGTTTCTATTGAGAAACCAACTGACAGTCTAATGGGAGCTCCCTTATAAGTAACTTCCTTTATTTTGCACCCTTTAGGATTCTTTTTTTGTCTTTAATATTTGCCAGTTTAATTATGATGTGTCTCAGTGTGGGAGTTCATCTTGATTGGAACTCTCTGTGCTTCCTGAACTTGAGTGACTTTTTCCTTCACCTGGTTAGGGAAATCATTTCTTCAAGCAGGTGTTCTATTCCTTGCTTGGATTATTCTCTTTCTGGTACCCCTATGATGTGAATGTTATGTTCCTGTTGTCTGAAAGCTCCCCTAGACTCTCCTCCTGCTTTTTTAAAAATTTTTAAAATATACTTGTATTGATTTTAGAGAGGAAGGGAGAGGGAGAGATAGAAACATCAATGATGAGAGAGAATCATTGATCAGCTGTCTCCTGCACATATCCCACTGGGGATCAAGCTCACAACCAGGCAGATACCCTTGACCATATTTGAACCAGGGACCCTGCAGTCCGCAGGCCAATGCTCTATCCACTGAGCCAAACCGGCTAGGGCTCCTCCTGCTTTTTAATTGTTTTTTTTTCAATTGCTGCTCTAAATGGGTGTTTTCTATCTTGTCTTCTAATTCAGTGATTCAGTACTTAGCTTCT
>NW_005871481.1:56946-60093 GCF_000147115.1 Myotis lucifugus
TTGCCTATAGTTCTCACTCAGTTGTTTGAACCTCCTTATTACCATTACTTTGAATTCTTTATCTGACAAGTTGCTGGCCTCCATTTCATTTCATTCCTTTTCTGGTGATTCCTCGTTTCCTTTTATTTGGGGGTTATTTCTTTGTCTCCCATTTTTGCTGTCCCTTTGCTTTTGTTTCTATGTATTAGATCAAACTTCTATGCCTCCCAGACTTTGTGGGGTGGTCTTATGTAGTGGGTATTTTGGGGACCCAGTGGTGCAGTCTCTTAGATCTCCTGAGCTGGGTGTTCTAGGGTAGCCTCTTTCTTGAGTTATTTAGGTGCTACTGTTGTAGTTGGGTCTTTTAAATGCTATTGTCCCCTCGAGGATAGAGTCTCCTCTCAGGCTGGCTGACTATGTGGCTCACCTCCAAGCATGTTATGAAAGCTGTTGTGGAGGTGCTGACTGAACAGAACACAATACAACACAACAAAACATGAAACAAAAGAAACAAAACAAAACATACACAAGACCCCTGCAGCACTAACAAAAGCAACCACCAGAGAAGAGAGAATTAGGAAAGAGAAAAGACGGCAAGAATGATAGAAAAAAATACAAAGAGAAAATAAAACAAAACAAAGAAAGCACAAACAAGCAAACCAAACGGGGAGAGGAATATTTAGGTGCAGAGCTGAAATAAAATAATAATAAAGAATTAGGGAAGTAGGGGAAGGAAAATGATTTAAAATAAAGAAGAAAAGAAAAAAAATTAAAAAGGAAAATATAGGAGAAAGTAGATAGACCTAAAATAAGAAAAGGAAAAAAAGATAAGAAGGCAGGGTGAAAAGAATAGAGACAAAGAAAAGGATAAAAGAAAAAAATTGGGTAGTAAAAAAAAAAAAGGAAAAAAAATGAGTAGAAAAAGGGAAGAGGAAAATTAGATACATGAACAAAACAATAGATTAGAATAATAACAAAGCAATAAAGCAGTTAGATAAAGTAGACACATTTTAAAAAGGGGAGAAAGTCAGGAGAGAAAAAAGAAAAGGAAAAAAGTCAAGTGCTGGCTTCAGCAAAGTTTAGTGTCCCACGGAAGCTCACTTTGGATCTACTGGTCTGATGACTGTGGCTGACTGTTCTGTCTGCCTCTTCTGAGCTTCCTTGGAGGTACTTAGGTGCAAACCACTGTCAGAAACTGTTCTCCTTTGGCTTTCAGCAACCTGTTTGAAGTTCCAAGTGATCCACCATTTGTCTGACTGCACAGGACTGGGCTGCAAGCAGGAGGGGCCAATCTGCCCTCTAAGGCAGGTTTGTTAGCCCAGCATGTCTTTTATATCCGTCCTTATCCATCAAAACATTCTGTTTTCCTTTCCCTCAACAAGAGTGCCACTCTATCCTTTATACCTTCTTCTACTGAACATATCCTACTTTCCATATGCAGTCATTCTGTTTAATCTTTATTATTTTCTAGTTTTGTTTTTTTAAAAAAAAAAAACCATAGTACTTTTACAAGTCAGTTTGGCAAGGAAACTTGTACAGCAGTCTGTATTTTTAAAAGGCCTCTTTTGTTTCCCCTTCGGTCTCTGTGGGCAATGTTTTGGTTAGCTCCTGGTGCTGGGGGCTAATTCCAGCAGGTCATAAATGCAAGAAGTTCATCAAAAGGTTGGTGGACTTTGAGGCTTCAGCAGGGCTGAATACATGTTATTGCTGCTGGAATAGCTGAAAGCATTTCCCCAAACCTAACGATTTGCATATATCATTGCCTTCTACTGACAAAGCCAAAGGCAGTTCCCCCAACCTGACAATGCCTACTGTATATCAAACCTTACCTTTGATATGTATATCTGCTTTGCTTTAGGACAATTTGTGTTAATAAAAGGCTAGGGGTCCAGAGATTCAGAGAACTTGGTTACTGAAGCTAGGTCTCCTCTGGCTCCCCAAAATGCCTTCCGCATTTATGTTTCATGTCCAGTCTCTTTATTAATTTACTGCAGCACTTCTCCAGATTCCTCAAAAAGACTGGTGAGACCGCCGATAAATGTAGTGAGATCTTCAAGAAATCTAGTGAGACCCTCGATGTTGTGATAAAGAACCAACTAGAAATTAAGCATACACTGACTGAAATAAAGAATATTATACAGACTCCCAACAGCAGACCAGAGGATCGCAAGAATCAAGTCAAAGATTTGAAATACGAAGAAGCAAAGAACACCCAACCAGAAAAGCAAAATGAAAAAAGAATCCAAAAATACGAAGATAGTGTAAGGAGCCTCTGGGACAACTTGAAGCGTACCAACATCTGAATTATAGGGGTGCCAGAAGAAGAGAAAGAGCAAGATATTGAAAACCTATTTGAAGAAATAATGACAGAAAACTTCCCCTACCTGGTGAAAGAAATAGACTTCCAAACCCAGGAAGCTCAGAGAACCCCAAACAAAAGGAATCCAAAGAGGACCACACCAAGACACATCATAATTAAAATGCCAAGAGCAAAAAACAAAGAGAGAATCTTAAAAGCAGCAAGAGAAAGAAAATCAGTTACCTACAAGGGAGTACCCATACGAATGTCAGCTGATTTCTCAACAGAAACTATGCAGGCCAGAAGGGAGTGGCAAGAAATATTCAAAGTGATGAATACCAAGAACCTACAACCAAGATTACTTTATCCAGCAAAGCTATCATTCAGAAGTGAAGGTCAGATAAAGAGCTTCACAGATAAGAAAAAGCTGAAGGAGTTCATCACCACCAAACCAGTATTATATGAAATGCTGAAAGGTATCCTTTAAGAAGAGGAAGAAGAAGAAAAAGGTAAAGATACAAATTATGAACAACAAATACACATCTATCAACAAGTGAATCTAAAAATCAAGTGAATAAATAATCTGATGAACAGTATGAACTGGTGATTGTAATAGAATCAGGGGCATAGAAAGGGAATGGACTGACTATTCTTGGGGGAGGGAAAGGGGTGTGGGGGGTGCGGGAAAGAGACTGTACAATAATGGTGCACCTATGGATGAGGACAGTGGGTGGGGGAATGAGGGCGGAGGGTGGGGTGGGAACTGGGGTGGAGGGGAGTTATGGTGGGAAAAAGAGGATACAATGTAATAATCTGACAATAAAGATTTAATTTAAAAAAAAGATTTCTCAGTACATGATGATATACCC
>NW_005871481.1:60420-75616 GCF_000147115.1 Myotis lucifugus
GTGGGGGTGTGGAAAGAGATTGGACAATAATCGTGCACCTATGGATGAGGACAGTGGGTGGGGAGTGAGGGCGAGGGTGGGGTGGGAACTGGGTGGAGGGGAGTTATGGTGGGAAAAAAGAGGAACCAATGTAATAATCTGAACAATAAAGATTTAATTAAAAAAAATAAAAAAAATAATATCCATTCCTAAATGAAAACTGCTATCAAGTTTGCCATCTCCAAGTTTTACTAACCATTCACTATAAGCAGAATCCTCTGATCTCATTTTTGTTTTAAGAGACAACTTTCTGAAACATCCCCAAACATTACAGTACTTTATTTTTTTTTAATATATTTCTTTATTGATTTCAGAAAGGAAGAAAGAGAGAGAGATAGAAACATCAATGATGAGAGAGAATCATTGATCGGCTGCCTCCTGCACACCCCCTACTGGGGATCAAGCCCACAACCCAGGCATGTGCCCTTGGCCGGAATCGAACCTGGGACCCTTCAGTCCGCAGGCTGATGCTCTACCCACTGAGCCAAGCCAGCTAGGGCACATTACAGTACTTTAAACTGGTTTGTACTATGGCTGATCACATAGCATGAGGTACAATACTGAGACATTGTCGAAAATCCCCTCCGAGAAGGAGAACTTTCCCACCAAATGCAACATTCAAATTGATAACTTCTCTTAGTAATCTGTCTATGGTGTTTATAGCATGACTGGATGCCATGGTGCATTCACCAATAATGAGAAGTTGGGCCTCTTTAATGGTTTTAGCAACTTCACTCTTTATATCGAGTCTAGAAATTGAAGTTTCATTTAATGGAATGGGTAATTTATATTGGGACTGAAAGGTTCTTCCACTGAGAAGTAAATTTGCAGCAATTCCTGTAGATGCTGTGGGTAAAACAGTACTGCCACGACCTCTAATATAATGTATTAAAACTTTATAAAGATACGTTTTTCCACTACCGCCTGGACCACCCAAGAAAAAGCATTTGGGGTGTACAGTTTGATCTACAATGGTGGAAGTTATAGTCTGAAAGGCTGCCAACTGTTCATTGTTCAGAGAATTTATCAAAACTTCTGCCTGTTGTCACTCGTACGATTCATCACATGTATTTGCATTTGTTAGTAAATGATAGCCCGGAAGTTTGAAATGGGAACATTTCATTCCATGCAATGTGAATACCTCTTGAATTTCGTTAAGGGCATACATTTCACAGTTTACACAGGCACCTTCTCTTCGGTGTAATTTCCAACAGAAATCTTCAATAAAATGAGATTTATTCTCATCCCATAATTTGTCTGCAGCAGCAGGACATCCAAACACACAGATGTATGCAAAAAGTTGCCATAGTTGTTTGGGCATATTAAGGATGATCGCATCGTCAATCATATCTTTCCAGATAGTGTCATCAATTAATAATCCTTGGTGTTTAGCAGCTTCACGAAATGTATCATAAGTTACACCTCCTATGGTTCGCAGATCATCAAAACTTATTGCACCTTTTACATGCAGAAGCAAAACTCTAAGGTAATATCGTTCTGGTTCTCTAAAGCTCAGAGTGAACAGTCTACCTAATACTTTATTCTTACCCTTTCAGCATTTTGTCCACAAAGAATTATTAAACACATAATGCTGTGGAATCTCCCAATAATAATAATTATGTGCATCGGAATCTTCTCTATTCAATAAAAACCAAGCCATTAAAGTCAAGTTATGCCTTCTAGCCCTATCTATAACTTCAGCAAAATCGTCAGCATAAAAATACAAACTCTGATCATTTGGCAAATGAATAGCTAATCTTGTGATTCATGAGATTGGTCATGCATTCGCATTGCAAAAAGTCTCCACACAGCCTCAGGAGCACTCACATACCTGGAGTCAATGAAGTCCTGTACTTCATCATGATTGATATTTTTTTCAGAAATTTGAATATTTGCACAATCGTGCCCTAAATAGACTTATTTAAATAAATATTTGACACTTTCAATTGATGCGCAGACTTCAACATTTATATGACAGTTATATTTAAGGCACAAATACGGGTTATAAGGGACAATCCAAGTGTTGTCGGCAACTTTATTTCCAATAGACATGGTGCTACCAGATCTTCGTTTGTATTTGGGATATCCATCAATATTTCCAATGGTCCCATTTTGAAATTCTTTCAGATATCCCTTGAACATTTTCCATTTTCCATACATGGACTACTTGGATTTTGTATTCCACATCGTCCATGTACCGTATTTGATTTTACAATTTGAAAAAGTCGAGGACACTGGTCCTCATCTGGAATTTCTGCCTTAACTATATGGTCAATGTCATCTTCCGTTCATAATTTGGATTCACTATCTAATATCAATAATATGTGAGTGTGAGGCAGTCCACGTTTCTGAAATTCAATGATATGAGTTTTAGCTATTACATTGCCAAATAAATGGAATTTACATATATCATATAAAAGAGCATTCAGCTTAATATTAAAAACTCTGGCTACCAAGTCAGGTCTGTTTGCAACTTTTTGCCAGCGCTGTAAATTGTTTGCAATATCTGCCCATTTGGGGTTGCATGTCATGGTTATGAATAAATCGGGCTTGCCATACTTCGTTACAATTGCCATAGCATCCTGATATCGCATATTCTGGGACTACCCTCAAAAGATGATGGAAGTATTATCATTTTACCAATCATCACATTGTCATTTTCAGATCTAGATGCAAGATAATCCATCAAACCACTATATTTTTCAGCTCTTAGATTCGATTGGCTTCCATTTTTTAATATGAATCAACAATATACTCTTAAGTTAATTTTCCTGCATTTAGAATAGGATTGAACGTGTCCCGCACAGAGAGATGAAATCCATAATACTGCATTTGTGTGACTCGTGTCCTTACATTTCATCTAGTATTATTGTCGATTACACTGTTGTCTCTGAGTCTTAATGCAATATCTGTTCCCCAGCCTTTTTCACCATCTGGAAAAAGAATAGGATGCATCATTGCATCTAATGTAGGAAACAGGATATTGATTTGTTTCATTTTAGTGGCATTTGGATTATTGGGATCTGGTTTACAATGAATGAGCAAGTCCCTTTCAAAAGGAGGTTCTCCATCTTCGTTTCTGAATATGACAGCAACCTCGGTTACACGGGGAGAATTATATCTACCTGGGTCACTGTTACAATCGTATTTAATCGCCATTGTTACTTCTGTGGGAGCAATACCTTTTGCTGCTGCTTCAGATTGGGCTTCCTTTTCTACCTCATGTAGCATCTTGTACGATTTTGTTAATTCATTTATTTCATGCATGAGGTTGTTGATGTTGATCATGAGTCTTTCTGAGCAGCCCTGGTTTTCTGGAATTGCTAATCTTTTACTTGTAGCTTCGGCTGTATCTAAAATATAGAGTTGAGCAAACTTCCGAGAAACACCATCCGAAGAATGTAAAGTTCCAGTACGGTGATAAACTTGTCCGTGTATTCTAAAACAGTAGGGCCCATATCCTAATGGCGATGCAATGTTTGCACCCATTAAAGCAAAAGCAAAAGAACTATTTATTGAACAAATATTTTTCATGAAATTTTTACTGTCAGAATCTTCGTTTGTCATTAATCTTTTTAAATATGCCGGGTAATCTGGAAAATGTGTATCATTTGGACAGACTTTCCCTTTGCTACAATATCCAGTAAATTTCCCATCGGATGGTTTTTCATCAGAGAAATTTAGTGATAGGCAAAATTGACATGTAACAGTTATTCCTCCACAACTATGTTCGAGGATTGCATCCTCATGTACTCCATTTTCACTGAGAAGGCAGTTCCTACCGGTATTGGTAGTACTTGTTGATGACTGTTCTTTAGATATATTGTCGCCACCGCCTTCTTTCAGCTTCTGAGGCGCGTTGGTCTTCAGACATTTTCTGTCGATGATGCGGCTTCTTTTGGCTGCAGACCTGCGTTGTGCCAATAGTTGCTCTTCAGATACATTCTGTCACCGACGCCGGCATTTTGGCTTCAGAGGTACATTGTGCCAATACTTGGACTTCGGACATATTCTGTTGACAATGACGCTTTCTTTTGGCTGCAGAGATACCTGGTGCCAATAATTGGCTTTCAGATACATTGTGTCGCCAACAATGGCTTCTTTTGGCTTCAGAGGTACTTTGTGCCAATAGTTGGTCTTTAGACATATTCCCACCGCCCTGCTGTGTGAGTCCTGGGTGCGGGTGAATGGGATTCCTGGCTGTCAGGCTGATCAACGGCCAATTCTGCGAGAGATGGGGCTCCCGCTGCCCTGCTGTGTGAGTCCTGGGTGCAGGTATCAGGCTTCCTCCTCCCTCCTGTCAGAGTCTGGAACACATCGCGGGACCCAGAGTCAAGTCCCCAAACACCTGTGCAACCCTCAAAATCACTTGAGTCAGTCGCTGCAGCAACTGTTTGCTCCTCGCTCTCTGCGGGGTCCTGCTCTGCCCTGCTGTTTTCAGACCTGTTTGTTGCCTGTGCCACCCATGGCTTGCCTCACCTCGCAGCAGCCCCCCCTCCCCTCCCCTCCCCCCCGCCCAACTGCAAGCGCAGCCTCCTCCTGAGCTGGTTGTGACCATTACAGCGTCCTGGCCTAATTTGCATATTATATATATAAAATATATGGTATATATATGATAGCAATAGTACAGGGAGACTTTGTCCTTTGAGCAGAGAGACAGAACCAAACTCTAACTTTGCATCAGCTTACTTGTGGTATAAATTCATTTAATAATTCATTTAAATCTTATTTAGCTGTCAACTCTACCTACACCTATTTCTTTTATTTGTTCTTAATAATTATGCTTAGGTTACCCATAAAAGCTTTAGGGTATGTTAGACCAAGTTAGTCATCATCCTTATTTTTTTTTATTTTGTTTTATTGCTTAAAGTATTACAAAGGGTATTATATATGTCTCCCTTTTTCCCCTTCTTGACATTCCCCCAGCCTCCCATACCCCCTAGTGTCTTATGTCCATTGGTTATGCTTCTATGCATGCATACAAGTCCTTCGGTTGATCTCTTACCCCCCGCTTCTGTCCCCCAACCCTCCCCAGCCTTCCCGCTGTAGTTTGATAGTCTGTTCGATGCTGCTCTGCCTCTGTATCTATTTTTGTTCATCAGTTTATAATGGTTTTTATTATCCATAATGAGTGAGATCATGTGGTATTTTTCTTTCATTGACTGGCTTATTTCACTTAGCATAATGCTCTCCAGTTCCATCCATGCTGTTGCAAATGGTAAGAATTCCTTCTTTTTTACAGCAGCATAGTATTCCATTGTGTAGATGTACCACAGTTTTCTAATCCATTCATCTGCTGATGGGCACTTAGGCTGTTTCCAGATCTTAGCAATGGTGAATTGTGCTGCTATGAACATAGGGATGCATATATCCTTTCTGATTGGTGTTTCTGGTTTCTTGGGATATATTCCTAGAAGTGGGATCACAGGGTCAAATGGGAGTTCCATTTTTAGTTTTTTGAGGAAACTCCATACTGTCTTCCATAGTGGCTGCACCAGTCTGCATTCCCACCAGCAGTGCACAAGTGTTCCTTTTTCTCCGCATCCTCTCCAGCACTTGTCGTTTGTTGATTTGTTGATGATAGCCATTCTGACAGGTGTGAGATGGTACCTCATTGTTGTTTTGATTTGCATCTCTCGAATGATTAGTGACTTTGAGCATCCTATCTAATAATAGACAAACATGGTAATTAACCATACCTCCACTACCCTTCCCATTGGCTAATCAGGGTGATATGCAAATTAACTTCCAACCAAGATGGCGGCCGGCAGCCAGGCAGCTGAAGCAAACAGGAGGCTTGCTTGCTCCAGCGATGGAGGAAGCCAAGGTTCCCCGCCTGCCGCCGCTGGGCTCTGAGCTCCAGTCTAAGCAACAATGTTGCAATTATAGAAGCTAAACAAACCCAGATACCTGCTTTCAGCCAGCCGGCCTCGGAGCTGGAGCTGCAACAAAGTTTCAATTACAGAAGGTAAATAAATCCCAGAATAAAAAAAAGAAAAGAAAAAAAGGAGAGACTGGGAGCTTCAGTTGCAGGCTTGGCCAGACTGAAAACAGCCCTCAGCCCCTCATCCAGGCTGGCCAGGCACCCCAGTGGGGACCCCCACCCTGAAGGGGGTGCGGGCAGCCTGAAAACAGCCATCAGCCCCTCATCTAGGCTGACCAGGCACCCCAGTGGGAACCCCAACCCTGAAGGGGGTGTGGGCAGCCTGAAAACAGCCATCAGCCTCTCACCCAGGCTGGCCAGGCACCCAAGCAAGACCCCCACCCTGATCCGGTACACCCTTCAGGGCAAACCAGCCGGCCCACACCCGTGCACCAGGCCTCTATCCTGTATAGTAAAAGGGTAATATGCAAACTGACCCTAACAGAAGAACGACTGGGAATGACTGGTCACTATGACACACACTGACCATGAGGGGGTAGACGCTCAATGCAGGAGCTGCCCCCTGGTGGTCAGTGAGCTCCCACATAGAGGAGCTCTGCTCAGCCACAAGCCAGGCTGATGGCTGCCAGTACAGCGGTGGTGGCGGAAGTCTCTCCTGCCTCCTCAGCAGCGCTAAGGATGTCCTACTGCAGCTTAGGTCTGCTCCCCACTGGCAAGTGGGCATCCCCGGAGGTCTGCCAGGCTGCCAGAGGGATGTCTGATTGCCAGCTTAGGCCCAATCCACTGGGGAGCAGGCCTCAGCCAGCAGATGGTCATCCCCCGAGGGGTCCCAGACTGTGAGAGGGCACAGGCCGGGCTGAGGGACCTTCCCCCCACCCACCCTCGAGTGCACAAATTTTGTGCACCGGGCCTCTAGTGTTTTCATATGTCTCTTGGCTTTCTGAATGTCCTCTTTTGAAAGGTGTCTATTTAGGTCCTTTGCCCATTTTTTGATTGGATTGTTTATCTTCCTTTTGTTAAGTTGTATGAGTTCCCTATAAATGTTGGAGATTAAAGCCTTATCGGTGATAACATTGGCAAATATGTTCTCCCATGCAGTGGGCTTTCTTGTTGTTTTGTTGATGGTTTCTTTTGCTGTGCAAAAGCTTTTTATTTTGATGTAGTCCCACTTGTTTATTTTCTCTTTAGTTTCCAATGCCCTAGGAGCAGTATCAGTGAAGAAATTGCTTTGGCATATGTCTGAGATTTTGTTACCTTTGGATTCCTCTAGTATTTTTATGGTTTCCTGATCCTGTTATTTTTGCTGACAAATTTGCAAGCATAGGTGAATAAAAGTATTATACTTAATACTAATCATTTTAAAGACATGCCTATTTTAATTAGCTTTAATATCAAATGATTTTTCAGAACCTGAAACACATTTGGGTTAGTTTCTGTTACATTTCTTTCCATATATATATATGTGTAATTTCCTTTAAGCCAATTAAACAGAAGTCTTTATAAACAAATTAGAGGCCTGGTGCATGAAAATCTGTGCACTCGGGGGGGGGGGGGGTCCCTCAACCCGGCCTGCACCCTCTCGCAGTCCAGGAACCCTTGGGGGATGTCCACCTGCAGCTTAGGCCCACTCCCGGGGGATCAGGCCTAAGCTGGCAGTCAGACATCCCTCAGGCAGCCTGGGAGCCCTTGTGGGATGTCCGACTGTTGCTTAGGCCTGAGCAGGCCTAAGCCACAGTCGGACATCCTTAGCGCTGCCGAGGAGGTAGGAGAGGCTCCCACCACTGCTGCTGCGCTCCCAGCTGTCAGCCCGGCTCGTGGCTGAGTGGAGCTCCCCCTGTGGGAGTGCACTGACCACCAGGTGGCAGCTCCTGCATTGAGCATCTGCCCCCTGGTGGTCAGTGTGTGTCATAATGACTGGTCATTCCCGGCCATTCCGCCATTACAGTCAATTTGCATATTATCCTTTTATTACATAGGATTTTATTAATATCTTCCAGAGGGGTGTGTGCATTTACACACATATTATACATAATCTATACTAATAAAAGGGTAATATGCTAATCAGACCAGGTCGACTGGACATCTTCCGGATGTCCGACTTCCTTCCGGACAGTTAGGGGGCAACCAGGCCAGCAGGGGGGCAGTTAGAAGCCAGGCTGCAGCTGGAGTTGGCAGATCACGGGTGTGGGAGCCAGAGGCCCATGGGGTGTCCCTGCCCCACACACCAGCCAGCAGACCCACTTCAGGCACATGGCATTACCTAAGGATTTTTGAGTAGGCTGGTGGGAGTATTGTTTAGGTAAGAAAAACCTTTAGCCACTTGTGTTTTTAAAAGGCTTTTTAATTCTTTATTGTTTAAAGTATTACATAATTCTCCTTTTTCCCCCATTGACCTCTCCCTGGCCACCCTCATGCCCCAGCAAATGCCTCACCCCCCCCCCACCCCACTCACCCCAGTCTGTGTCCATTGGTTATGCTCATATGCATGCATACAAGTCCTTTGGTTGATCTCTTTCCCTTCTTCTCTCCCCCCCCCCCCCCTCCACCACCCCTGGCTTCTCTCATAGGTTGGACAATCTGTTCGATGCTTCTATGACTCTGGTTCTATTTTTGTTCATCACTTTATGTTGTTCATTATATTCCACAAATGAGTGAGATCATGTGATATTTACCTTTCTCTTATTGGCTTATTTCACTTAGCATAATGCTCTCCAGGTCCATCCATGCTGTTGCAAATGGTAAGAATTCCTTCTTTTTTTACAGCAGCATAGTATTCCATTGTGTAGATGTACCACAGCTTTCTTATCCACTCATCTGCTGATGAGCACTTAGGCTGTTTCCAAATCTTAGTTACTAGAGGCCGGGTGCATGAAATTCATGCATGGGGGGGAGGGGGGAAAGGGAGCCTCAGCCCAGCCTGCACCCTCTCCAATCCAGGACCCCTCATGGGATGTCCGACTGCTGGGAGGATTGGGCCTAAACCAGCAGTCAGACATCCCTCTCACAATCCGGGACTGCTAGCTCCTAACTGCTCTCCCCTCCCCTGGCCGGCCTGATCACCCCTAACTGCCCCCCCCCTGCCAGCATGGTTGCCCCTTACCGACCCCCCACCCCGCTGGCCTGGTTGCCCCCAAATACCCTCCCTGCCGGCCTGGTCGCCCCCAACTGCCCCCCCCCCCGCGGGCCTGGTCCCCCCACGCAGCCTGCTGCGCAGTCATTTGGTCGTCCCTCACTAACCCCCCGGCTGGCCTAGTCCCCCCACACAGCTTCTTCGGTCTGCGTTCAGTTGCAATGGTCGCTTAGGCTTTCATATATATAGACTGTAAATTGTGTTTCTATGAACATAGGGATGCATATATCCTTTCTGGTGTTTCTGTTTTCTTGGGATATATTCCTCAAAGTGGGATCACTGGGTCAAAGGGCAGTTCCATTTTTAATTTTTTGAGGAAACTCTATACTGTTTTCCACAGTGGCTACACCAGTCTGCATTCCCACCAGCAGTGAACAAGGGTTCCTTTTTCTCTGCATCCTCCAGCACTTGTCGTTTGTTGATTTGATGATAGCCATTCTGACAGGTGTGAGATGGTACTTCATTGTTGTTTTGATTTGCATCTGTCAGATGATTAGTGACTTTGAGCATGTTTTCATATGTCTCTCGGCCATCTGTATATCCTCTTTCAAAAAATGTCTATTTAGGTCTTTTGCCCATTTTTTGATTGGATTGTTTACCTTCCTTTTGTTAAGTTGTATGAGTTCCCTGTAAATTTTGGAGATTAAACCATTACTGGATGTAACATTGGCAAATATGTTCTCCCATGCAGTGGGCTTTCTTGTTGCTTTTCTTTCCTGTATTTTTCCTGTGGTTTGTTTAGTCTCAGTTGTGGGCTGTTTACATTTCCAATTGTCTTCAGCAATTGTTGAGAGTTGTTAAGGAAGCTTTAAAAAATCCTATCAAACTTAATTTTGTCAAATATCTGATCACAGAGTTACTAAAATCTTTGAAATATTTTGTCAGTAGGGACAAAACGTAAGAAATTTTAAACTATTTGCTCAGATAGCCAAAGTTTGTTTGTTTCATGCTGGAAGCTAATTCCAGCAGGTCATAAATGCAAGAAGTTTCATCAAAAGGTTGATGGAACTTGGGGATTCAGCAGGGCTGAATACATATTACCTGCTGCTGGAATAGCTAAGGGCATTTCCCCACACCTAAAGATTTACATATATAATTACCTGCTACCAGACAGCTGAGGACATTTTAATCTACATGTTATTGCCTCCTGCTGGCCAAACACCTGAACAGCCGAAGGCAGTTTTCCCCAATCTGAATGTATACCAAAACTTAACCTTTGATATGTATATATACTTTGCCTTAGGGCAATTTGTGTTAATAAAGAGTGAGGGGTCCAGAGATTCAAAGAACTTGGTTCCTACAGCTAAGCTCCTCTGGCTCCCCCATGGATTACAAATTTATATTGTATTTCTAGTATCTTTATTAATTTACGCCGCAGTGCCTTCTCCAGTTTCCTGAATGCTTCTAGATGCTGGGAAAGACCCCCGGCAGATTCACATATATAACCTTATAGTTTGCTTTATTCAGATAATGTTCATAAACATTCCCCAAATTTCTTCATTGTCTTCATGATTATTATCTTAGTAACTATGACAAAATATTGCATTGATCGATGTACCATAGTTCTCTTTACCTGTAGTCTAATTTTGGACATCAATTTCAAGTATTTGTGACTATAAACAAGGCTATAAAGGACATCTTTATTATCAGAGGGGAGCATACCTCATCTTCCCCTATTGCTGGTGGGAGTGGGGTTCTTGGGGTACCCCTGGAATAAGCATTTCCTGAGGCCCCCACTGGAGGATGAGATGGTAGAAAGCTTTACTTCCATGGAATTACACCCCTGGGTATCCAAAGTCCCATTTCCCTTAGTCCATCATAGAAGTGTAGCTGGGGCCTCCGTGGAGCTAAAATCAGAGCCAGTGTCCAGAGTTTTCTTTACATGTTGGAGCCGGATCCAGTTCAACATCAGGCTAGTTGCAGCCCATTAGTCCACTGTGTGTTGGGTCTGCATGGCCATGGGCCATACCGGCAAATGTAAGAGAACCAAGAGAGCATGCCTGAGCAGTGAGTCCCAGGAGTCCCAAAAGCACAAGAGTCGAGCACAACGAGAGAAGGAATCCCTTTGTTTGGGGGGTTATGTATTCCAAATCTTCATATCCTTGCAATGGCCATGCCTATTCTGAGCAACCATCTCTGTCCAGGTGTGACTGACAGGCAAGAATCTCCCCTACGTCACCCCAACTTTACAGGGCATGTGTGTCTTTCCTCTGTGATTCCTTCCCCCTGTGGTTTACAAGGAACATGCTTATGTTTTGCCTTCCCTTGCTTCTTTCCTATGATTAATAACTAGTTACCTACAATGGTATCAATCTTTGCATTGTTCATTGAAACATGATTTCTCCAGGACAAGTGTCCTAGAGTGGAATTACTGTCCATAAAATTTAGTCTATAAAAAACTTTATAGCTCCTAATAGTTATTTTCATGTTGCTTTCCAAAACAGATAGTGCAAACTTCTGTCAGTAGAAGTGTGATCATACCAATTTCACCAGAAATTTCCCAGTAGTGTGCTATTATGTGTAATACATTAGGTCATCGGTTCTCAACCTGTGGGTCGCGACCCCTTTGGGGGTCAAACGGCCCTTTCACAGGGGTCGCCTAAGACCATCGGAAAACACATAATTACATATTGTTTTTGTGATTAATCACTATGCTTTAATTATGTTCAATTTGTAACAATGAAATTAGGGATCACCACAACATGATGAACTGTATTAAAGGGTCGTGGCATTAGGAAGGTTGAGAACCACTGCATTAGGTGCAATGTGTTACACTTAATAGGTATAAAATGGTAGAGCAAAGTTGTCTTAATTTGAAATTCCATGATTACTAGGAAGCATGAACATTTTCCCAAGCCTATACTGGTATTCATATTTTCTCTTATGTGGACCAGTTTCCTTTGGGATCCTCTGAGAGGTCATTTTGTCTTTTAGAAGCCTCTGCTTGTCAATCAAAGAACACATTCCATGGTCCCTGAAAGGTTTTGATTCCCTCCTTTAAGGTGGTGGGGTTGGGAGCAGTTCTTGAGATGGAATCGAAGGTTTTCCTGAATGGAAAACCTTAGCAGAGTTTTAAATTATTTTGGTTACGTTGGTCGATTTTACTAAAAAGGCTCAAGAAAGCCCTGTGCTGGATTTAAAAAGGGAGTGAGCAGCTGTTCGAGATGTTCCTGAAGTTAAAGGGGGGTAAGGGAACCATCCTTGGACGAGACAAAAGGAGTATTTGGTAACTTTGTCATGAACAGTTTTGCTGGCACATGGAATGAAGTAGGTTCAAGGGACAATGGAGGCAAATAGACATCAAGTTTATAGACTCTTTGACTGTTGTTGCAGTAGCTAAGGGGGACAGGGTCAAGGATTTTATTATGTCCTTCTATCAGTGCTGGAACCAGAACAGAGCAGATTTCTGGCTTTATATAATACTACTAGAGGCCCAGTGCATGAAATTCGTGCACATTAAAAGGGATTTAGAGGAAATATTTTAATATTGCTATTTGCCCTTCCTCTATAATAGAAGTGTCAGAGATGAAAGAAATTTAGTAAAATGTTTATGAAAATCTCCCTCCTCTCAGAGTCTGGGGTGTGCGGCGGGACCCAGAATCAAATCCCTGCCCACCACGCACGCCTCGCAATCGTGCGAGACCCAGACCCGGCCGGTCCCACACCCATTGGGCGAGATCCAGACATGGCCAGCCCAACTCCTATCAAGCCCCGCCAAGCAGGGGGCACACCCTTAGGTCCCCTGGCCCAGCACCTGGCAGGGGGGTGCAGCCTCAGGTCCCCTGCCCCAGCCGGGCACCACAGAGCTTCAGGTCCCTGCTGATCGCTCATTATGGCTCGTTATGGGAACCCTGCCTCCACTGTGGGTGCAGCCATCTTGTGATGACATGATGGAGTGGGGGTCAATTTGCATATTACCTCTTTATTATAAAGGATTTCCAGGGAAGCCCTCTTCATATAAAATGAAGCTCACAAGATTAAAAACAAAAACTCACAACCCTGCCCTATCACCCCAATTTTTTTGGTGATCTTGGGTAGGTTATCTAACTTCCCAGAACCTGTTTTCCATCTCACAGCTATATAAATGATTAGGTGATATCATTTATGTACCACCATTCTGCTTTCTGTCTCTATGATTTGACCTACGTGCCTCACATAAGTGAAATCACAGTATTTGCCTTTTTGTGACTAACCTATTTCACTTAGTATCCTATGTCCTCAAGGTGCATTCATGTAAGTCAGAATTTCTTTCCTTTTTAACACTGAATCATATTCCATTGTGTGTGTATGTATACACACACACAATCCTATATAATAAAAGGCCAGCGACCATAATGACTTAACGACCAGAATGACCAATCAACCAGTCGCTATGAGATGCACTGACCACCTCTTGGTCCTTCCCCCCAGCCCACAGGCTCTGGATCACTGGATGGCCAACGGAGAACCACAGGGAACTGGGGTGGGTGGCAGCGGGGCAGGACTGGGGACTGGTGAGCAGGCGGAAGGCAGACCTCTGGGTCCCCCACCCCCGGCACGTAGGCTCAGACCGCCGTATGGCAAACAGGGAACCACGGGGAACCGGGGTGGATGGTGGCGGGGTGGGACTGGGGACTGGCAAGCAGGCGGAAGAAGGCCCTGATTGCAGGCTAGGCCTAGGGACCCTACCAGTGCACAATTTCATGCACTGTGCCTCGTGTGTGTGTGTGTGTGTGTGTGTATCTATATATATATATATATATGGTCCAGTGTATGAAATTCATGCACGGATAGGGTCCCTAGGCCTGGCTGGGGATCAAGACCAATCGGGGCCTTCCTTCCCCCGGCTGCCAGCTGCCGGCCGGGGCCTTCCTTCATTCCACATCACCCCATAGGTCGAACTCCTGGTGGGTCAAACTCCAGAAGGGACAATTTGCATATTAGCCTTTTATTATATAGGATACCACTATTCATTCATTTGTAGGTAGACACTTGGGTCGATTCCACTTTTTGGCTATTGTTAATAATGCTGCTATGAACATGGGTGTACAAGTATCTCAAAACCCTGCTTTGAATTCTTTTGAATATATACCAAGTAGAATTACCAAGTCATACGGTAATTCCTTCTTTAATTTTTTGAGGAATTGTCATACTGTTTTCCATAGCAGCTGTACCATCTTATATTCCTACAATAGTGTATAAGTGTTTCGATTTCTCCACATCTGACCAAAATTATTTTTCATAGAAGTCATCTTAATGATTTTGCCCTCGGTAGGTGATGATCACAATTATCAAGTGTGAGTGAAAGGATTTCAATCTAAAATGGAACCAGAGAATACTAAATGGAGACTTTCCCACATGCACCCTCAGGAAAACAGAACTTAGGAATTAGAAAGTGATTTCCCATGTCTGATTCAGAGCTGAAACTTATTTCCTACCAATAAACATTGGTCAAGAATCTTGCCCAGCCAGCGTGGCTCAGTGGTAGAACCTATGAACCAGGAAGTCCCAGTCGGATTCCCGGTCAGGATTGATCCCCAGTGTGGGGCGTGCAGGAGGCAATTCCCTCTCATCACTGATGTTCCTCTCTCTCTCTCCCTCTCCTTTCCTCTCTGAATCAATAAAATATATATTATATATTTTAAAAAAAGACTCTTTCCACTTCCTCGAGCCAATGAATTTACTGCGTGGCCTCTGGCTGGGCTTGCCCATAAATACATCTCACCCCAAACTCTCAGGGCCTCGCCCGCAGCTTCAGTTTGAGCTTTCAGTCGTGCATGTCTCAACTTCTTAAAGGTTTAAGAAGGTCCCTGCAGATTAGCATGCAGTTTTAGAAATACAGTGACCCCCGTCTGTTTCAATTTCCCCAACTGTAACGTCCTGTAAAACTGCACAGCACAGCGCACCCGGGATCCTGGCATCCGAGGTCAAAACACACAGCAGTCTCTGTGCGGCCACACGTGCGCCAACTCACAAACCGTCCGACCGTCACTGCAACCTTCACATTTATCCTAAGACGTAGGACACCAACAGCCCCACCACGAGCGCTCACTACCCTTTCGTAGCCACACCACCTGCCGGTGTCAACGGGGACAGGACGGGCTCCGCCGCAGGGCGCCGGCGAGGGTGCCTGCACGGGGGCGGAGACGCAGCGGAGCGGGCCC
>NW_005871481.1:76520-88044 GCF_000147115.1 Myotis lucifugus
CTGCGACCGCCTTGCGCCGAGCGCGGTCCTCCGGCCTCGGAGCCCGGTGGCGGATGTCGTGTAGCTGCCATAGCTTGTCAGTGATTTACCCTCATTCTTCAGTGTGAGCGGATCCATGAAGGGATGTTGAAACAGTAAACTTAGCCACCGGACACTTTTAAGTACTTACGAGGGTTCACGCCGTCTTTTGTTTTTCTTTTATTGAAATTGTGAATGTGCTTTATGAGGTTTGAAGAAAGCCATGGACCTAACAATCCGTGTTGCTGCCCGGCCGGCGGGCGCAGTGGCGGCGCCAGGAGGCCACGGTTTGGTCAGTAAACGCTTTAGACGTTGATGGGAGATCACTGACCGGCTGCGCCCTGCCGGGGAGCCGGTCCTAAAAACACGGGACCGGTGTGGATGCCCAGCAGGCGACCGGCCCTACGTGGGCATGTTCTGCCCCACGGACCGCGGTCGGCGGAGCGCAGGCTGATGCGCGGAGAGGCCGCTGACGGAACTGAGAATTCCACAACCAGAGCTCCCATGTTTGATGGAAACCGGTCAAGTATAATCTTAATTTTTTTAATCTGCTTTTGAAGCGAACTGTAGGCCAATCCTAATGCAATGTACGATGCTTTTCATATCTGATTGAGTTTCCTTTTGGGTTCAGCACGTTTTCTATGACTTGATTGCACACCTGAATTTATTGCCAGAAAGTATGGGCTGGGTATTCTGATGAGCCCATAAACTCCACGTTTTGCCACTATGTATCAACTGGAATGTGAAATGAATGTAGGACTTTAAAAGCATTTCGGCGGTTCTCAGTTGGCATCAGTTACTTGAAGAGCCTCCCTTCAGATCACTCCCCTCGACCTCGGCGGCTGTCCGACAGCCTGGGGCTGCTGTGCGCGAAGGGGCAGGGGATGCAGGTCGCAGGTTGTTCCCTGGGGCTGGGTTCCTGTTGCCTGAACAGGTGTGGCAGGTGGCAGGCGAGCACGGCCTCTGCGTGGAACTCAACCTCCATATTCCTAGGCCCTGGGAATGCTCCTGCCACAGGAAGTGACTAGTGATGCACCCACAGGCGGCTCTCAGGCCACTCCCAGCACCCCCTTCCCAGTGTTCTGTTAAGATAATGCCTCTTCCTGGACCGGTAAACAGGGTTACCTACCTCAAGTGGAAAAACCAAGAGGGTGTTTGTAAAAGCAAATGCAGTTTCCAGGGAGTGATTTATTTTTTTAACTGGAAAATCTTGTGCCCCTGGCTGCTCTTACTACCTGCCAGTTAAATCTCTAATTCTAAATTTCTCTAGAATTTTCACAACTGAGATTTTATCATAATTAGCACATTTTTATGATGTTATTTGTCAATATTGCTTTCCCAACATTTTCTCAAGAATTCAACACTGAAAATCTAGCTTTTATAAAAGTCAAACCACCATGTATTTCAATAGTGATGCTTTAAAATGTATATATGTATCTCCTAAGTATTTCATAAATATATAGTGTAGAGATTTCACTTTTTTCTAATTGAATTCATACTCAAAATTTGATCTGGCCTGGCCGGTGTGACTCAAGTGGTTGAGCACCAACCCATGAACTAGGTCAAGGTTTGACTCCTGATCAGGGCACATTGCCCTGGTTGCTGGTTTGATCCCCAGTGGGGGGCGTGCAGGAGGCAGCAGATCTATGATTCTCATCATTGATGTTTCTATCCCTCTCTCCTTCCTTCCTCTCTCTGAACTCAATAAAAACTTTTCTTAAATGTGATCTCCTATTCTGCTTACTGTGTTTTAAAGTTAAAGCCTAAAATGTTACAAAGTTTCTTACCATATTCTCAGAAAAAGAGAATCCCTCTTCTGCTTCTCAGAATTGATATTTACCAGTGGAGGGCAAATAAAGAATATCCACAAACCTAAAGCATTCTTGAGCCACCCAGTCATGTTTGCAGTGAGGTACTGATAAATAAGAGAAAATTATCCACTTATACTTCAGAGATTCTGATACCCTGAATGGGTGACTGCCATTTTCTCACTCTGCAAAAATTACAGCTTTTACAATTTTTTGCATATGCTGTTAAACTATCCCTTAGAAAAGGGAGTTTCTAAGCAGCTACTAAGACTTCCAGCACCACTACGTTTGCCCAGCAGACTTGTCCCCAATGCCAAACTCCAATAGAAACTTTCCTCGTATAAAAACAAAATAAGGGCCAGTATAGAAAGTATTATGGAGCCCTTTCAAACTGAACTTTTGGCATCCATTCCAAATGGAGCCAAATGTAACATTTAAAACTAAAGGAATTTGTTGTAGACAGTAACTTCCTGGCTTTAAGTTAGGACTATACTCAGACTTATAAACGCTGGTATGGAAGAGAAAGCAATTATTGAAGTTTTACAAAGTTGTTTTAGACATTTTGGTCCATTCTTTTCAACTTAAACAATTTGTGAAATGATGTACAGTCATCAAAAGGATACATGTAGTTAATTTCTGGCTTCCATCAAGTTCCTCTAGTCGGAAACAAGGCAGTTCAAGTCTAAGGTTATTACTAGAAGATGCGCCCAAGGGAGAGCCCCCCTACTTGGATAATGAGAGTATTTTCATAGTATAATTCTCCATCTGCCAGAAGATGTTTAACCAAGGCTTTGAATCTACTTCAACCTATGTTATAGTTTTAAGGTATTTCTCACTCTATTACAAAAATACAGAATGGCTGGATGAGAATTTGTTTAAAAACAAAGTTCACAGGTGAAATTTAGAGACTTATAGCGGTTCCATCAAGTGTGCTTACAAGGATAAGCACTAACTGTACACCCTCCACAGACTGGATGCATGGAAACTCAGGGTTTCCTTAAGGCAAGCACATCACAACTAGTTCTTTTCTGTTAATTCTTGCATAAATCACATTCTGTATTCATACAAAAACAACTTAATGTTTTTTCTCTGACAAACTGTACATATAGAAACAAATTTCCAATTGAACATGAACTTAATTTTGAGGAGGTGCTCCTTGTCTCGCGACACTTAAAAAAAAAATTCCAGCTTTTATCTTCACAAAACAATGCAGGAGCTGGGCAGTGAGGTGGACAGGACAGACAAGGCAGCTGCTCCGGGGCCAGCAGCAGTCTCTTCACCCTGAAGACCTCAGGGGCTCCGGGAACTCAGCTGCCCCAGAAGAGTTCAGGGCTACAAGGTGCAGGCTTCCTTTTGTTTCTCTTGGTAAGTCCACAAGGAGTTTTTAAATACTGTCCAGAGAGGCCGAGGGGGACTCAACCCCAACTTCTACCGGCCCCTTCCACCACCCCTTGAAGCTCCTCGCCGTGGTGGACCAGAGTTCATGTTACTCCCTCTACTCCAGTTACTGCCACTCCGGACCCCTCTGGAAGGAGTACCACTGCCTGGAGGGCCCCCAAAAGGTTCATCTCTGTGGTATCCATCATGGTGATCTCCATCCAAGGAGCTGGAACGCCCAGATTTTGGCACTCTTTGGGAAGGTCCTGGGCCCCCTCGGCCTAAAAGGAAACATTGATTTGACATGTGACTTTTTAATATCAGAGACTACTGATAACTCCTGGTACAAACTTTTACTCTGTGATGACAGTACAATACTTGTGGGTCTTTCTTTAAAACAGTTCTAAGGACATGAGCATTCAGTGCACTAAGGGTTGTGCCTCTACTCTCTTCTTGACCGCTGTCTCATTCCCAGCCTGGCTGGGGGCCATGCCCCTCCACATCAGCTAGACACGCTCTGCAAGGCAGTGTCTTCACCCTCCTGTGCCACAGGACTATTCTGAGGGCGAGCCTGCACAGCACTGACTGAACTCAGGAAGCACCTGCAGTGAAGGCAATTACAAATGCTAACCTAGAACACGTGTTCACTAGGGTTAGGCCACAGCCATGTGGCACTTTTGATTTCCTTTTAAATAGTGAAATAAAATATTTCTTGAAAAACAAAAGCGTAGAAAGAAAAATACTAGCTTTTAGAATGATTTCTCCCAGGGATAGTTTTATTTGTTCTAGTCTTGGACACACAAACTTAGGTATCATTAAAATTCTGATTTAAATTTTTTTTCCTCATGAGATGATAGGATTTGGCCACCTCTCCCATAATGCATTATCAGAAGAATATTGACAACTCCTTTTGCCTTAAATTTTTGAATGCAACTGAGTCCAGATAAGACAGGTTAGGAAAGTTAGCCAAAGGAATAATTTTAGCTTCTTTTCTTACAAAGTGCAGCCTAGACCCACAGAAGGTGCAAGGGCAAAGCAGCTGTCAGTTGGGATATAATTTTCACACTAGGCACGTGGCCTCGACCAAGGACCTAAACGGTGTCCTGAGTGCCCATACGGACCAGCAGCAAAATGTGTGCTGAGACGGGAGATCTGGTGGCAGGAGGCACATTCTGAGGGGTTTGCTAGGAGAAGGACCAAATAACTGGCAAGAACAAAAGCCAGAACTTTGTCAGGGAGGCAGGTTACCTGGGGCGTGGAGCACAAGTTGGAGCACATGGAGGTCTTTCCAGCAGCCTCCACACCACACCCCGTACCACAGTCCCGTCTAACCTGAGACCAGACCTGTCGTTAGCATTTGGTGGCTCCTGCCCTGGCTAAACGTTAGTGCTGCATCAAAAACAAAGATCCAGCCCAACTGAGTGGCTCAGTGGTTGAGCATTGACCTATGAACCAGGAGGTCACAGTTCAAAATTCCCAGTCAGTTCACATGATTGATGTTTCTATCTCCCTCTCCCTCTCCCTTCCTCTCTGAAATCAATAAACACATATTTTAAAAATAATAATAAAGATCCAAAAGTTGTAGAAATAATCTTAATGCCCCCACTTGAAAACAACCCCTTCCAGGCCATGTTGCCCAGTCTTTGTGACTGTGGGCACACCAGTGAAACCCTGGAGCCTGGGAGAGGACCAGTCCCGCCGCCACGCACGGCGGAGACCTCCAGGGTTCCGAGCAGGCGTCAGTGCAAAAAGCACCACCAACAGCGACAGTGCTGGGCATCCTGACAAAGAGCTGAACTTGAACAAAGCAGAGGTTCTTTTTTTTTTTTTTTTTTTTAAGAATTTTGAGAGAGAGAAAGAGAGGAAGGGAGAGGGACAGAAACATCAATGTGAGAGCAAAACATCGATCAGCTGCCTCCTGCACACTCCCCAGGCATGTGCCCTGACTGGGAATCGAACCATGACCTCTTGGTGCACAGGATGATGCCCAACCAACTGAGCCACACCCGCCAGGGCAAAGCAGAGATTCTTGCAAGCAAGTGGAGGAGACCTGTGCAGAAGGCAAACTTGCAGTCCTGAGTGAGAGCGCCGACTGCCCGAGGGTGAGCCCAAGCAAACTGCATCTGCACCACATTTGGGAACATGTGCCTTCCCGCAGCCTAAGCCCTGGAGGGTAGCACAGTGCCCTGGAACAGGCATTCCCAGGAGGGCGGCCTGGAGATGAGGCCTCCAGAGGTCCCGCAGGCTTTCTGGCAGCTGTGGCATCCACAGCTCCCAGAATTGGAAACTGGCCTCCACTTACCTTTGCCTCCTCGATCTTCAGAAGGACCCCCGGGGGCTTCCATTTCTCTGTGCTCAGAGGTCCCTGGCCCATCATGCCAGGGGCGCTTTCGAGGTGGCAGGGATGCCATGTCCATGCCTTGGAGAGAAGAGGAACGCTCTCTGCTAGCTGGGGAATGACCGTCGTGAGGGGGATGGTCCGGGCGGGGAGCATCACGGAAATGTTCATGACCTGGCCCTGAAACAGAAACGCAGATGGACAAGGCTAAGAATCTGACAATCCCATTATATTACAATATGACCAACAGCAGACGGAAATTATACTGTTAAGAATTAGTAGCAATGTGAGAACCAACATTCACTCATGCAAGAAACATACCATGAGCACATATAAAAGGTTAAGATCAGAAATCAACCTACCCCCTAAATTAAGAGGCAGGTAAGGTCCAGAAAAGTGGATCTCAAACTTTTAAGTCTGAGGATCTCTTTACAGCCTTAAACATTTCTGGGGACCCCAAAGAGATTTCATTCATGAGAGTTATAGCTAACAATATTTGCCATATTAGCAATTAAGATGGAGAAAACTTTAATTCGCTTAACTACCTTTTCCAAAAACAAAACAATGAAGTGAAAAGAGTGCTGCTGTTTTCTATCCAGGCCAATCCCTGCAGAAATGCCCGGCTCCCGGGAAGCAAGCCGGGCCTTCAGCCGTCTCTGCACTCCATCTCTCCTCGCCAGTGAGGCTGCTGGCTGGAGGCGTGAAAACAGCCCAGCCTCCGCGGTGATGCCAGTTGGAAGAGAGAGAACCTGGTGGACCTGGAGGGTCTCAGGCCCCAGGGTCCGGGAACTGCTGCCTGGAGTCACCACAGCCACGGGAGGTGGTCTGCCTTACCTGGCTCTCGACTTCCATCCCAGGAGTCTGGTTTCCGACCTCCTTCAAAGCGAGGGAATTCATCAGGAGTGGGAAGTAAACCCTTCCTTCCTCCTACACAAAGAACAAAACACCACACTCACGTGCTGTGTCAGGTGTGTTCCCAACTCTGACCTCCACAGCCCTGCCCTTCACGGAGCCAGTGTCCTCAGCACATACCTCGTGGGGCACCCCGACCTCTGCCCCGGAGGTCTCTTCCACGGGCAGCTTCCTCAGAAGCATCAAAGCTCTCCTCTGGACCGAAGTCATCAGGACCAGGAAAGCCATCCCTTCCTCGGGGGGGAGCCCGGCCTTCGTGTCTCGGGGGGGCTCCTCTTCTGAAACTGTGAGGAAAGCAGCAGACGGTCACCTCATCAATATGGACCTTACAGCTCTACATTCACATTCCAAGAAAGCATCCTACATAATAAAAGCCTAGGTGGTGCGATGCCCTCACGCAATGTCATCACAAGATGGCCGCCCTCACAAAATGGCCAGCAGGGGAGGGCAGTTGGGGGCCATCAGGCTGGGGGAGGGGGGGCAGTTGGGGGCGAGATCAGGCCGGCAGGGGAGGGCAATCCGACTACATCCCCAAGGGGTCCCAGATTGGAGAGGGTGCAGGCTGGGCTGAGGGACACCCCCCTCCCATGCACGAATTTCATGCACCAGGCCTCTAGTATGATATAAGAAGACAGGATACAAAGTTAAATGGGAGAAAAAGTAAAATTGTGCATTTTTAAAAGTACACATTTTACAATCCCAATATTACAGGCAAAAACAGGCAGGAAGTAAACATCAGAATGTAGAATTATTTTAATATTTTTAGGCTTTGAGGAATAATAATAGCAGTGAGCATTTTTTAAGTGCTTCTATCATGCCAACCGCTTTACATTATTCATTTCATTCCACCCTCAGAGCCACCCCATGAAGCTGGCATTATGACTAACTCTATTCTACCCATGAGAACACTGAGGCACAGAGAGATTAAGTCATGGATTTAAGGATACACATAAGCACTCAGGTTTGAACTCAGCCAATCTTGCCCCTCAGCCCAGGCTCTTTACCATTGCTCCCAAATACTTCTCATTATCATTGAAATTTTTGTAATGAATATTTAACACTTATATAATCAGGAAAAAAGGAGAGTGTGGGCCCATGCCTGCCAACTGTGACAGACATATTTGGGGGCCTCTGCCTTGGCCCCCACGCCAGTCTCTACACAGGGGTGGCTATTACTGTCACCCACAGCCCTGCTCCACAGCAGACTAGTGACAGCAGGTATCGGCTCATGGGCAGGCTGGTGCCCCGGCTAGTGGACAGTTTCCCTCCCTCAGGATTCTGGACTGGGAGTCAGTCAGCGGGGGTGTTGCTGAAGCTGGGGGGCAGCAGAACAGGGGCCTGCAAGCGGGAAGGGCGCGTGAGCCAGGAGGCCCCAGGCAGCGAGAAGGGTCAGAAGGCGGCAAGGGCGTGGGCTGGTCCGCAGGAGCCACTTGCCGGGACTTCCTTCAGGCCAGGCCTTCTGCTTTTCCTTGAGTCTCCATCCTATTATCTTTTGCTCCATTTTACTTTGAAATTTTTCCAATTTACAGTTAAGTTGAAAAAATAGAACAAGCCCATATATCCATCACCTAGATTAATCAGTTCTTACAGTTGCGCACATGAGCTTTAGCTTCTCTTTATCCACCTGTTTCCAGATTCATGTTCTAAACCATTCTAAAACCAGCTGCTGGCATGTGCATCATCCCTGAATACTACAGTATGTTCCTTCTAAAAACACCGTTTCTCCTATAACATACTGTTACTACTCTAACATGGAATATTGTTTATTCTATAGTCTCATTCAACTGTCTCCACTTGTCCTCAAAATGTCCTTTACAGTTGTTTTAAAATATGAATTTGTCATAATCACTTATTGTCACTCGTAGTCATGTTTCTGTGTTCTACTTTAATCCACAACTGTCCACCTCCCTAGTTTATCTTTTGTGATCTTGACATTGTTGAAAGGTCACCCAGGTGTTTTATAGAATGTCCCACAATGTGAACTTTTCTGATTGTTTCCTCATGATTAGATTCCGGTTAAACATCCTTACACTTCTAAGTGGCGTCTGTTTGTTTCATGGATTATGGTGTACAGGTGGAAGGGCCCACACCTCACTGCACAAAGGCAATCTCCTCTGCAGGTACCCCTGTCCCCACAATCTTGTCCCCAATGGCTTTAGCTTCCAGTGATGAGCCTGGCCTGAGGTAACGTCTGAGTCATGTTCCTGCACACACAGGGGGATGACCAGCACACTGGCTGAAATCACAGCAAAAGGTAAGGGTGGAATGGCCAGGAGAGGGGCGGAGCAGGAAGAGGAAAAGCAGACAGCACTATTGCCCCGAGAAGCACAGGGGTAACCCCCAAACGCAGCAGGACTCTCGCCCAGGAACCATCATGCAACTGCCCTCGTTACAAGAAAACAGAGAGAATCTAAGATGCTCTAATCAGAAAACAGCTCCTGTTAAGATCTCGATGTTTGTGTAACACACCACCACCCCCGCCCGCCACCAAAAAAAAAAAAAAAATTCACATGTTGAAGACCTAAATGTGATGATATTAGGAGATGGGCCTTTGAGGTCATTAGAGTTTACTGATGGGGCCCTCATGATGGGCTCAGTGGCCTTCTAAGAAGAGGCACCAGGGAGAGCTTGCTCACTCCCCTCCAGTTGCAGACAGGGAGAGGGTGGCCGTCTGCAAGCCAGGAAGAGAAGTCTCACCAGAGACCACCCTGCTGGGTCCTGATCTGGGACTTTCAGCCTCCAGAACTGTGAGAAAAGAGATTTCTGTTGCTTACGCCTAGCAGGATGGAATTTGGTTACAGCAGCCTGAGCTCCTAACAAGCTGACCTCTCTCAAATGCCTCTCCTTCCTTATCTAACAGGTTCATTCCATCACATTGCTGCGACACGAATGCTGCTCCAAGTGCTGAGGCCTCAGTGGTGGGTGAGCGAAGCCCTACCCTCAGGGAGCGCCGCGGGATGCAAGAGAGGACGAAATGGACACAGCACTAGTGTCACACAGTGCCAGGTGCTGTGAAGCAATAGAAAGCAGAGTAGAGGCCTGGGTGTAGCAGGAGGAGAGGTCCACCTGAAGTGAGCCACACCGTTTGGGAACCGAGTCCCAGGCAGAGGGAGCAGCAAGCACAGCAGGACCAAAAGCCTGGTGGGCATCTCCAAAGAGCAGCACAGTTTAGACGAAACACAGCACAAACTGAGGCTTAGTAAATCTGAAACTGTGCAAGATGCAGAGACTCAAGAAATCAAAGTCCTGTTGCTGCCAAAGCCATTGGAAATGAGGCGCCTGCAGAGACAAAAAGCCACTTCAGAGTGAATACCTGGCTATCATAAAGAAAGGCCCTTATGAAAACTGGGAGCCCTGCCCTAACCGCTTTGGCTCAGTGGATAGAGCGTCGGCCTGCGGACTGAAGGGCCCCAGGTTTGATTCCGGTCAAGAGCATGTACCTTGGTTGTGGGCACATCCCCAGTAGGGGGTGTGCAGGAGGCAGCTGATGGATGTTTCTCTCTCATCAATGTTTCTAACTCTCTATCCCTCTTCCCTTCCTCTCTGTAAAAAAATAAAATATATAAAAATAAAACACACACACACAAAAAAAACTGGGAGCCCTTAAACCTTTTTTTTTTCCCCCAAAACTCCCTTCCAATAGCTGCTTTCCTTAACCCACTATTTCACCCTCTGCGGCCCTTTTATCAGCCAACCTTTTCTAACACATCCTGTGAGGATAGGGATTGCCAACCCTTAACTCAGTCACCTCCTAGCAACAGTAGTGAGAACTGTGATGGGAAGAGAGATGAGCAGAAGACTGAGGTGGAGCAGGGAGGAGTGCTGAACAGCATGGGCCCTGCAGGGCCTTCAAAGGTCAAGAAACTGCTGATTCTCAGTGTGGCCCCGTATCTGTAAAATGTTTACAGTGACACCTGTCTGACAATTCACTGTAACAACGAGGCTAAATAGCACACAGTAAATATCATCTTCATTGACTATTCTGAGTCTCTCTTGAAATTTCACTAATTCTAGTTTTTTTTCTCCATATTTCTCTTATTTTTTTATTTTTATTTTTTTCCCCTCCATATTTCCTGTGTTACTTTTTAAAAAAAATATTGATTCCAGAGAGGAAGGGAAAAGAAGAGATAGATAGAAACATCAATGATGAGAGAGAATCATTGATTGGCTGCCTCCTGCACGCCTCTCACTGGGGATCAAGCCTGCAACCCAGGCATGTGCCCTGGTTGGGAACCGTGACTTTCTGGTTCACAGGCCAATGCTCAACCACTGAACCACACTGGCCAGGCTCTTGTGTTCTTTTTTTACCCCAAGCAAGCTGAGTGCTCATTCAAGACTGACCTTGACCTATTTTAACAGCACTGATTTGATTTTGTTAGGATCTTTAGGCAATTTCACAAGAACTGTCTATTGAACAATTCCTTTATTCTTCATCTATATATCTGTCTCGTCTTTCATCATTCTAATCCACAGAACCTGGAAATTTCTAATCCGTTCCAAGAAACTTTGTAGTATGCAAATCTTCCCATTACTTTAAAACAACCAAAAAGATGCAAAGAAAAAATGATTTCCACATTCTTTTGTAAAGACAAAAGAACCACATAAAGGTTAAAAAGCATAATTTTTTTAAAAGTCTAAATGCAAAATGTGGAGAGTATAGGCTACAAGTGAAAAAGAGACTTTGTGGGGAAAATAGACAAAAAGCTCCAGGGAAGAAGAAACAGACCCACAGAGTATCTGCCCCACCTTTCTTCTCTGCGCCCTCGAAAACGTGGGTCCTCGGGGTCCCGGGGGAATCGCTCATCTCCAGGTCTGCGGCCTTCCCATGCCCCTGGCGGGCCCCGGGCTGCGCCCCGGCCATCCCCCTCGCTGAACTCCCTGTGATCAGGAGGAAAGGGAGGCCCGGGCCCCCCTCGCCTCCACTTCTCTTCTTGTGGTAAAGGTCCTCCTCGCCCCTCAAAATCACGTAATCGGTGGCCAAAGCGCTTGTCAGGGTGGAAGTCATCTGGTCTGCTGAAGTCGTCAGGAAAGTCGGGTGAGGGCGCGTCGATCAGGGGGACCCCTGCAGTCT
>NW_005871481.1:88992-155167 GCF_000147115.1 Myotis lucifugus
ATTTTAAACGAGCACTTATTTCGGTCAACATACACCTTAAGGGGACATTTCTGAAAAGTGGAGAGCAAAGGGACACTCCTGCCTCTAAAACAACTAAGGCCTTAAATAAAATTCTTTTCATTCTGCACCCTGGCAATAAAGATGAGCTGAATTTTGTTTCCAGGCATCATAGTAAGCCATAATTCCTACCCTTCCAATGTCCTTCCTCTTACATTTCTGTCCATTTCAATCCCTCCTCACCATTCGAACATGTTTTAAAAAACTTGGAAGTTTCCATATGAAAATACAGCATCTGAAGAATTCTCTCCTTCCCTCCATGAAACCAGCCCTCTCCATCATGCTCAGGAAAGCCCCTTCCGACCCGCCTCTTGGTTCAGCTTGCAAATGCCCCAGACCTGTCTCCTAATGGAAGACAGCCCCCACCTCTCAGTATCCCTGACGTACGTCTTCGCTCGGACATTCTGCTGCTGGAACTGGGTGTGACCTCTGACCCGAGGAGCTGAGCATATTCCACTTGGACTTACCTATGAAGACTAATCTTCCCATGACTCTTTCTGTCTACAAGTCCCCTGTTTATCCAGGGAAAGAAACCCACCACTACCAGTTAGAAGGGACGTGGCCCCCAGGGATGGGGCGGCAGCGCGGGTTAGTCCAGTAGGGGACGGCAGGGCCCCTTTTTCGGCTCTCCCTTCTCCCTTTTGTCCCTGGGAGGAAAAAGAGAGGAGGAAGGAGGAAAGAGAAAAGAGAAGAGGAAAGAAAGAGAAGAGGGGAAGAACAAGGAGGGAAACAGGCGGAGACAGACACAGGGCGGGGAGGGGGGGAGAGGAGGCTCTCAGCTTGCTGACGGCTGTACCTTGTGGATAAAAGACTCTTCTTTCTTACAGCCCCCAAATTCCAAAGATGGTCCTTCATGCTTGCTTTCTCTTACTTGCCCTTGGGCCACCCCTCCATAGGATGGGATTAAATAAGCATCTAATTCTTGTATTCCTTCCTTTATCCCTACCTCTAATATCTCATATACATTCAATCAAGCTTTAAATTCCCCAAGTGCTAGGGCTGGAAATGCTGACAAGGACTTATCTTCATCTGATAAAACCACAAGAACCCTAACATGAACCACAGGATGCTGTGGACTTAGCCAATTTAAAAAAAAAAAAAGGAAAAGGAGTGAAGTTCTTTGAAAAGCCACCTGCACAGTACACAGGCTCTCTGGTTTGTCCTCCCACTGAATGTACCACTGCACCTCCTACTTTCCCCCCACTCCCTCCCAGCCCTCCCCTCAACTCTCCAGCAGCCTGCAGCCTCTACATCCCTGCTCCAGCTCTTCCTGCGGGCGCAGGAGAAGAGCTTACCCCTTTGGGAACAAGGACTCTGGCTCCCAGCATGTGCTCTTTCAACTCCTAAGATTAACACCTAATTTCCAAACAGCTCCACATCTGACTAAACCAGTGATGGCGAACCTATGACACGCGTATCAGAGGTGACACGCGAACTCATTTTTTTGGTTGATTTTTCTTTGTTAAATGGCATTTAAATATATAAAATAAATATCAAAAATATAAGTCTTTGTTTTACTATGGTTGCAAAGATCAAAAAATTTTAATGTGACACGGCGCCAGAGTTAAGTTAGGGTTTTTCAAAATGCTGGCACGCCGAGCTCAAAAGGTTCGCCATCACTGCACTAAACACTGGCATTCTCACCTCTGTGCTCTCCACAGCATCACCCACCCGAGGCGTGGCAGGTCGGTGCGCTGCCCTATTCTTTCCAAGTGGCGCAGAATAATGTAACCAGCTAAACAATCCAATACTTGATACAATTTGGAGGGAGAAGGGGATGATATTAAAAACACTTAAAATCTCGGAATTCTTTATCCCATCAAAACATCTAAAATGACCCAGTTCAGCTCTCAGCTGCTCCTGCGCTGGAGGCACAGAGCACTCCCATCCCCGCAGGCGGACAGGCCTCCGGCCGCTCCGGAGGAGCTCGCTGCCTGAGCAGGTTTCTGGCTAACGAAGCAAAGCCATGGGTGAATGCATCATCAGACAGAACTGTGACCTGAAGTGGCTGTGCTCTTGTTTTTCCTAGAGGTTCAAGTGACCATTCTATCAAACACTTACCAGTAAAGCTATGCATTGTAAAAAAAAAAAAATTTTTTTTTTTTTTGCATCAACAGTAAGGTTGACGCAAAGGTGGTGAAATACAACCTCTTACCCCGCCAGCAGATATTTACCTTTGTTAGGGCCAGGTCCTTGTCCAGGATTAAGAGGGGGGATGCGACCTTGTGCTCCCTGCTGCCCTAGGCCTGGGATCAGGGGTGGGGGGCCTGTGCTCTGTCCTTCCTGAAAAGATGTTTTTAAAGAGGGAGTGTGAAACCACAGCTTGTGCTTTGTGAATAGCAATTGTATTATAATGTGACAAGAGAAAAACATTAGGTTTCCCCAAAGCCTCCAGCAGTAAATGTATAGCTAGTGGCGATCATAGCAAAACTGTCCTTAAATTCAGGGAGATACTTCTTTTACCATAATAAGAGGAAACACACCTATTTTAAACCTGCTGATAGGTTTTATTTAAAGCTAGATCTTGACTTCTTAAGCTAAACAAGAACATCAATGGAAAGCGAGAAATCATGAGGTAATGACAATACCCCACACAGAGGACCTCCTGGCAACAGGGAGATGGCACTCTTCCAGGACGCGCCACTCCTCTCGGGTGCCACAGCTTCTTCGAGCCACAAAACGGCAGGCAGCAGGGCTGGGTGTGAACAGGGGAGTGGAGAACAGAAAGGGCTGGGCTCCTGCCAAGGGAGGTGTCCACACCAGCTTGCTCCTTTCACATGCCCCCTATCTCTACCTACTGCTCACTCCCTGCTCCGTCACCTGGGATCTTGTGGATTCATTTGGTTCTGGCAGCTTCTATCTTAATACAAACCCGTTGCTCTGATGCTTTTAATCTCCTTGCTCTGGACCCCAAATTTGTCCCTAGTCCTCATATTCGGTATTTTTATCTAGCCATGTCTAAATTCTGATTTCCCACACTGTCCAGTGACCTTGGATCAGGTCTGTTGACAAACACACACACCTTCTATGAAAATAGCAGTTTCAAAAATCAATAGCAAAATTGTATTCACACTCCAAACTAGCTGGCATGAAAGAGCAGCTCTCACTGCAGGACACCACTATAGCTATAACAATAACACCAGTAATTTCTATATTTGTTTTTTGTATGTTTCATCCCCAAACAACTCATGCTGTTAATACCTGACAGCAATTCCAGTAAATTAAACCAATTAAAACAATTGGTTTAAATAATTCGCCTGGTCAAAGTGAAGAAAGTATTTCAGTATGTGACAAACATGAGCAAAGATTTCATCAGGCCAACTTCTGAGATGTGAAATACCCTATTTCAAATATTCATTCCATCAATATTTCTATATGTCAATTAAATCTTTACAGCATTATGCTTTGCATTTATAAAATATTTTAGTACATGATAGAATAAAACTTATTAAAAAGTGCACAATAAACTCTGGAAGTAAACTCAAATACCATCAGATTCTTCGCTGCTATAAAATTTTTCAGTTCTGGAAGATCTAATGAAGAGTACCACATAATCTTATTTAGCTAGTTCTTTTAATTCTGAAAATCCAGTGGTCATCTTCACATGACAAATGCTCAGAGCCGTTAACAGAGTGCTTTCTACACAGTGTCCACAGTATGGCCTTTCCACGGGAATGGAGGCCAGGGAGTCACGTCCTCTGAAAGGTGCAGGAGCACACACCCCAGAGGCCAGCGTGTTCACCCTTCCCTGCTCATGCAGTCCTTCTGTACGTCTCCCCAAGCAACCTGAGCAATATAACTTGGCCAATAAAAGCCAAACTGTCAAAAAAAAGGTCAAGAAAAATTCCATAGAAATATTCCCTCACAAATATTCTTGTAAGCTGAAAACAACTTGGACAGAATTCCGTCCACAGGGTCAGAATTCGAGAACGTGTAATTCTGGCCTGAGAATTAAGGTCTACTGGGGCCTTAAACAACTATCTGAAAAGGTAGAGCTGGCAGGCCACGCTACAAAGGACCCAGAAAAGGGAGCACAACAGGCTGGCAGTCCGCCAGCTTCCTCCCCAGGCCACAGCTCTTTTGGAGGCCTGGAACAATTATCAACTAGATCCCATCTTTTCTGGAAGAACATCTATTAAAATACTAGTTGAGAAGTTAAGATTCACATTGCAATACATGTGATGGTCTATTTCATTTTCTTGTCTCCCACTTCAGCTGTGATGCTCTTCTCAGGCCGTTATCACCACCTGAGAGGCATTCCTGTCAGCTGTGCCGCATCCGTGCACTGCATCTTCCCAAAGGGTAATGCCCACAGTTGGAAAGAAAGAATACCTGATTGAAGGGGGCCCGGGGCCCATCGCCCAGTAGAGCTGTTTTCTGCTGCTGGAATGGCATTTGCCCTTGAGATGGATGTGGCCCGCGGGCAGGGTTCTGCTGTCCCTGAGGCCCAGGGGGCCCCTGCATGCCACCCTGGGGTGGAGGCCCCAGAGAGCCCTGGGGCGGCCCCTGCTGTCCTTGTGAGCCTGGTGGCCCTCGCAACTCCTGGGGAGGGCCCAGCATCGACCCTTGAGGTGGAGGCCCCTGCATGGCGCGCATCTCCTGAGGGCCTCGCATCTCCTGAGGGCCTCGCATCTCCTGAGGGCCATGTCCCAGTAGTCCACTTGGAGGGTGAGGTCTCATCTCTTGAGGTGGGTGGCCCATCATCATGCCTTGGGGAGTAGGACCCTGATTCTCTCGAGGGCCTGGAGGACCCTGCATTCCTCTTGGATTCAGTCCCATCAGAGGTCCCTGAGACACGGGACCTTGGATCCCCTGAGACCCGGGCCCGCCTTGTATTCCATGAGGATGAGGAGGTCCTTGCATTCCTCTGGGACCAGGTGGCCCCTGCATACCTTGAGTACCTGGAGGCCCCTGAGGGCCCATATGCCCCTGGGGACCAGGTGGGCCTTGGGGGCCGATGTGACCTTGTGGGCCAGGTAGGCTTTGAGGACCCATATGACCTTGAGGACCAGAATTACCCTGTGGCCCAGGTGGTCCTTGAAGTCCCAAAGGGCCATGAGGTCCAGGATGTCTTTGCATTCCTTGGGGGCCATGTATGTCCTGAGGCCTCGGCAACCCTTGGGGTGGGCCCTGGGGCCCTTGTGGTCCCATGAATCCTTGTGGCCCTCCACCTCCCTGATGCAATGGAGGACCTTGTGGTCCCATTTGTCCCTGGGGTCCAGGGGGTCTGAACTGTCCCTGTGGACCTGGAGGCCCCATTTGAGCCATGTTCATTGGCATCTGCTGAGATGAATGGGGCTGTTGAAAACCTTGAGGAATCTGAGACATTGGACCTTGTCCTGGAAAGGGCTGGGGTCCAAGAAGAGGGGTACCAGATGCAGGAGGAGGCTGAATTTGCTCAGCCTGTTTTTGTGCAAGCCTTTCAATTTTAAGTTGCTGGAAAGAAAAAAAGAAAAAGCATACTGAAAAGTAAGCCAGAAGATGACAATGTGGCTGTCACTTATTTCATTGGGGAACCTCAAAACAAACACGAGGCATCAACCTCTTAAAGCCCCAGCAGTAACTAGAGTCCATATAACATTCAGACATACAGATGGCGCTCAGGCCTCCAGACTCACTCTAGACCAGTGGTTCTCAACCTGTGGGTCGTGACCCCTTTGGAAGTCGAATGACCCTTTCACAGGGGTCACCTAAGACCATCGGAAAACACAAATATAATTACATATTGTTTTTGTGATTAATCACTATGCTTTAATTATGTTCAATTTGTAACAATGAAAATACATCCTACATATCAGATATTTACATTACAATTCATAACAGTAGCAAAATTACAGTTATGAAGTAGCAACAAAAATAATTTTATGGTTGGGGTCACCACAACATGAGGAACTGTATTAAAGGGTCTCGGCATTAGGAATGTTGAGAACCACTGCTCTAGACTAACTCTTCTTAGGTACTGGGAAACAACAGTCAAGATTATGTACATCCATCTTGACCAGGAAAAGCCCAAAAATTTACCAGTTTTTTGTTATTCTTGGTAGCTGTCAAGGTAGGAAAACTAAGAACAAACCACCTGCTTTAGAGCCGACAGAAAAAGAAAAATTATTTTATCTGGGGATAAATAAGTGAATTTAAATTTAAACTTGTTGGCTTTCTCTTTTCTACTAAAGTGTATATTTAACTTAGGTCTACTCACTGCTTGACTGCTCTAGTTAGAAACTAGCTCCTCCCGTAGAGGAAGAAGGGGTGGTGCTTATCAGACCCTCTGAGAGGCCCGTCCCTTCTCCTTAGGAGCATATCAATAATGTCAGCCCTACTTTTTAGAGCATCTGGAATCCCCCAAAGAGCTTACCTCTAGAAGCTGTGGGTTAGTATACTGTAATGTGGCCATTTCTTGCTCAATTTCTGCTTGCGTCTTTTTCTTCTCTTCCAATTTAATGTCCTCTTTTCTGTCATTCAGTACCTCGTTTGGGGCAGGAATTGGAACTTTATTTTGCATCCAAGCCTTGGGAAAGAAGAGAATATTAAAATATGCCCTAAGTGTGTGATTTACAATGGCAGAATGAGAAAAACCATTCTATCATGTCATTCATTGGCTCATTACAACTTTCTGAATACAAGGTGGCGCACCTGGTGCACTGTCTTTATTTCTGATGCTAGTTCTTAGTGACACATGAGTGGGATTTGGCAAGCACATGACTAGGTAGCAATCACTAAATTACTAAAAGCTGTTAGATCTGGCATGTTATTAAGAATGTGAAGCTCACCTGCCTCTTCCAAAGGACTCCACCCTCCCCCGCCCCCACCTTGTGCTGAGGGAACCAATAAAGCAGAAGACAGGCAATGCAGAAGAGAGTTGATGCACTCTCTGTGCTCCGGCCTCTTTTTCTTCCTTCCTCCAATAGCATCGATGATAATAAGGAGGTGAGAATAATAAAAGATCTGGAAAAGACTCATGACAAACACAGCACTAAATGCAAAGCAGCAGATGGGAACTACGTCTAAGAATGCCTGAAATATGTGAAAAATGCTCTAAAGGTCAACAGCACAGAAATATCGCCAACAATGAGAGGATGCAGAGAACCCTGTTTCTAAACTTCAATCACACTCACTGAGCAGCACCACCAATGCATGAACGAGATGGGCCACTCACCTGCTGGAACTGAGCAGGGATAGGTTTTGCATAAGGAACTTTCTTCTGAGGTACTTTTTTCTGATCCTTTTGCATCACTTCCTCCATTCCCCAATCTAAACCTGGAATTGTCATTTCAATTTCATTTGACTCATCTTTCCCTGTAATCATAAAGATAAGTAATTAGTCAAGGAAATAAAAGAAAGTGTCCACTTCATCAATGAACACATTTTTGGAAGAATAGATTAAATGTTATGCAGTTTACATTACTTATATAAACATTTCTTTTAAAAAAATGGCATTATCAAAATAACTTAATACCATAAAGATAAGAAACAGACCTATAAAAATTTTATAAAAATAGAATTGATAGGTATAATTTCTCTTACCCATCTGCTCTTGTTCCATGGCTAATTTAAGTTGTTCTGGTATTCCCATCCCTGGTATTACTGCCAGGCTATTAGGTTCAAGGTCATCTATAAATAGGAATACATCCACAATAGAGATTTTATAAATGTAGTGGTCCAATAAAATTAGAACTTTTATAAAAATGAAACTTATCATCGGTGGTTTACAAATCAATAAACTATAAAACTAAAATTCATTTTGTAAAATCTTCTCAATACCTAACACTTTTATAACAGACTATCTCATTTCAAAGAAGGATAAATGTGCGGAGCCTCACCATATTCTACTCCATCTTCTGACATTCCTGGTAATAGGTTTAGATTATAGCGATCACGCATTTTATCACCTGGTCGGTTTCGGGTCCAGAATTTGCTGCAAAATAAAAGTGATGGATGGGAAAGGCAAGGAGCATGAGCTCAGCATATTTCTGGGCACTTAAGAGTACAAGCCAGTCCTCTGGTAAACACAATTTCACAATGCTTTTCTTCTAAAAATTTAAAATGCAGAAAGACGTTTTTTAATCAGAAGGCAAAACAAAATTTGAATACCAAAGTCATATTCAATACTCAATCTCCTTCTCATAACATATGTACTTATAAAACACCACAAAAATGTTCCTAAGAACAAGATATAATACAAATTAATATACCAATCTATCAATAAAAAATGTACATACTTATTTCCACCTGCCCCATGAACACAGTAACCCCTTGTTACTTTTTTCACAGAAAGCTTACCTGGTATGGTCATTTGAGCCTGAGCAGAGGATATGTCCAAGAGGATGCCACGCCAGACTCCAGATCATTCCTTCGTGGGCCATCTCCATCCCGCCCACTTCCTTCTCTACCCTACAATAGCACCACAGAAAGAAGTCTTTTTCACAAAAGTTATATATACATATAACTTTTATATATATATAAAAATTATATATATATACACATATATATATATACATATATAGAAACATTTTATTTTAGTGTAACATATAGCTACCAAAGCCTATTACTTTTAATCTGTCAATTTCACATGATATAAGGGCGCTGATTTGTCATCAGTAACATATTTTTTTAAAATATGTTTTTATTGATTTCAGAGTGGGGGAGAGAGAGAGAGAGAGAGAAACATCAATGATGTTTCATTGATTTCCTGCCTCCTGCACACCTCCTACTGGGGATCAAGCCCACAACCTAGGCATGTGCCCTGACGGAGAATCGAAAATGACCTCCTGGTTCATAGGTCAACACTCAACCACTGAGCCACACCAGCTAGGGAAAATGCTTCAAAAATGATTTACCAATAAGAAACAAGAAAATCTATTTTATTTGCTCTTAATGACTTCTACATCCAAAAATAAATGTGCTAAGTTTTCTAGTCCAAGCTGGGTTTCCAGAATGGAAAGCTGCAGGAAGTCTCTGACACAGAACATATGAACACTCAAGAGAACATACAAACGGTGTCATGTTTTACACTTTCAGGTGCTCTCTTCAAACAATAGGCAACTTCTTTATAATAAGTGTTACATACCCAACATGCCAGAAGAGCAAAGAGCCATCGGACCCTCCACTGGCAAAAAGTCCTTCATGAACAGGATGCCAGGCCACAGCTGTAAAACAAAAACACAGGGAAAGGCAAAATTATTAGGACCTCAGAACACCATAGGCAAGTCAGGAGAAGTGTCTCTAAAAGCCACTGACCTGTGGCTTCTTTCTTATGACCTCGGAAGACTTGAAGCTCTTCTTTCAGGTTTCTGATATCAAAAAGTTTACAGAGATGGTCACGTGATGCTGTGAGTAGCCAATTGCCATTGAGATTTAATTTTACTTCCATCACTGTGTTTTTATGGGCATGACTAGAAACAAAGTACCAAGAAAATAATGTAAGAATTAAAAACAAATCTAAATCCATATAATGGCCATTTCTGTTGAAAAGCACATGGGTCAAGATGGCAAGAGGTTTAGCCTAGAAGCAATAAAGCATGAAGAAACAGCATTATAGGACCACAGTTAAAAGTACATTTGAAATAAAATAGGTCAATGACAGAAATAATGTCCAGTATCTAAGCATTGCTTTCCTTAACCAGTTAAAATAGCAGCAGAGCTTCAAATGGATATAAAAGTTTATCTTTGAATCAGGGGAAGCATTGGAACATATAAATTACTATTCAATAAAGCTCATTAAATTTTTTAACTTCAATGAACCTCCTCTCATTAAGACAAAGCATAAAAAAAGAGCATGGGATAGTGTGAGGGTTAATTTGAACTCAAGACACTGCCACAAGCCGAGGCCTGCACAGTGCACATCTCCACAGAGCACCACTGCCAAACACGCGGGTGGACTGCGGCCAGTGGAGGTGTGCGCCACAGCAGCCTGCTCCAACCAGCTCACTCCCAATCACGAGGACCGGGACACAGCTGCTTGGTCAAAACAATGTTAACAACATATTCATATCACTGTGCATGTTTACAGATAATTCAGAAAAAAATTTATTATGTAGCTGCATCATAAGTACGCATCTCAGACAAAAAAATTGAGAACTGATTCAAAAATAGAGGAAAAGCTTCTCTATAAATAGACATAGTGGGATGGAGAAAGCTGGGCTGTATGTCTAGTGAGGGGCATACACATCAACTCCACACAGTGCCAAGTGCATTATAACGAGGAGAGACAGTAAGTCAGAATAGTAATAACCACCTCCTTCGCAATCTCTTCCTCACCTTCCACTCCCGTGATACCCAAATTAAATTTAGATAGCTGTGGCAGAGCATAAATCAAGCCGTATTTCATTAGGAATTCAGACATAAATCATATTTAATTAATAAGACAGCTATGGATACAAATCCATCTGTTTTCTAACCTACTTTTTCAAAAATACACGAGAGGAGAGAAAGCTAAAAGTTAAAAGAATACAGGCAGCTTTGTTCCCTTTGTTCGGGGACCAAGGTGGGGGTCCTATCACTTACAGTGTTGCAAGACTCTGCCCAGTCTTGGGATCCCAGAACTTGATTGGCTGTTGACTATCTTTACTTCCTGAAACAACTAACCCTTTTGTTGGATGCCAGTCTACACATTTCACATCAGCACCATGCCCTGTCGGAAACAAGTTAAGATAAAAACCTAATCAGTCATATATATTTAAAGCAAGATTCCATTCTAATTTGAACCAAAGTAGAAAAATCTATTAAATGTTTTGATCTTGGTGCTCTAAACTTTTTTCAAGACTCTTTGGCCTTTGTGTCTGGGAGCCTAAAGGATACACAGCAGCCTCTCTCCAGCCGAGATGCACAGGAACCACTCCTCTGCTCCCGGAGCTCCTGTCATCCTCGAGCCAACGTGCTGAGTCTAGTCAAGGCTTCTTGGAGCTGCACCTCTCAAGCCCCGTATAAAAAGCTTTTTAGACTTTTCATGCTGTTCCTATGTTATCCTAATTATTAGGCACAATTCCTGTCCTCCACCTTAGTTCTCCCACTTGGCAGTAGTCCTTAAGACAAAAGTCCTAAATTCAGGTTTGGACAACATCACTTTCTGGTGTGATGACAGGAAAAGTATTCCCTCTTCCTGAACCCATTCACTCAGATGCAGAAGGACAAAAACAATCCCTGCTTCATTCGCACACGTCAGATGAGATGCTAACAAAAGATGCCCTACTGAGTAATTACTAAATGTTAGCAACGTACTGAGCAATTGTAAGCATCACCTCTTAAAATCCTAACAAAATACCAAGGAAAGTATTATCATGATCTCCACTAGCGAAAAATGAGGAGGACTGGACAGGGTCAATAACATGTCCTAGATTCCAAAGCTAGTCAACAAGAACAAGCTGGGAGCCCTAACCGGTTTGGCTCAGTGGATAGAGCATCGGCCTGCGGACTGAAGGGTCCCAGGTTTGATTCCGGTCGAGGGCATGTACCTTGGTTGCGGGGACATCCCCAGTAGGAGGTGTGCAGGAGGCAGCTGATGGATGTTTCTCTCCCATTGATGTTTCTAACTCTCTATCCCTCTCGCCCTTCCTCTCTGTAAAAAAAATCAATAAAATATATTTTTTTAAAAAAAGAACAAGCTGGGATCTGAACCTGGTCCACAGGGTCCCAGGGACAGTTCTCTTCACCACCAGGCTAGAACATGAGGTCACCTCACAAATGTAAGACATTAACAAACGTGAAAATGAAGATCTGTAAAACTGAAAGAAATGACCTTTGAAAAATTGGGTGCTTTACAAAGAGAGTTCCCAGAATATTTTACAGCAAAATACACTAAGAAGCTGGTGAAGAGAGAGATAAAGATCATTGGAAAGCCCTAAACGGTTTGGCTCAGTGGATAGAGCGTCAGCCTGCAGACTGAGGGGTCCCAGGTTCGATTCCAGTCAAGGGCATGTACCTTGGTTGCGGGCACATCCCCAGTAGGGATGTGCAGGAGGCAGCTGGTTGATGTTTCTTTCTCATTGATACTTCTAACTCTATCCCTCTCCCTTCCTCTCTGCAAAAAATCAATAAAAATATATTTTAAAAAAAAAAAAAAAAGATCATTGGAAACAGCTTCTTCTCCAACCTGGGTCAAATTCAGCTTCTATGAAGTTTTAGGTGTGAAGGAGGAAGGATATAGAAGAATAGAAAAACAGAAAGTGGAGAAGAAAAAGACGGTTCTAGAGGCAATGGAAAGTGAATTTGCACTAATTCAGAAGAGGAGTAATTCACATCTCAACAGACAACACCTCATGCGGGCAAGCATATAGGTAGATACCAACTATTTGGAGAATAGTTTAGCAATCTGTATCAAAAGCATGAAGAAAGTATATATCCTGTAAGTCTGTAATTCCAAATTGGATAGCCCTAGCCAGTTTGGCTCAGTGGATAGAGCGTTGGCCTACGAAGTGAAAGGTCCCAGGTTCGATTCGGGTCAAGGGCACATGCCCAGGGTTGTGGGCTCAATCTCCAGTGGGACTTGCAGGAGGCAGCCGATCCATGATTCTCTCTCATCATGGATGTTTCTATCTCTCTCTCCCTCTTCCTTCCTCTCTGAAATCAATAAAAATATATTTTAAAAAATAATAATAATGGATGTTCAAAACAGTTGTGTACAGGATATTTACGATACAGCTTATTTTCAAAATGCCCATGAATAGGCAACAAATACATCTATAATAATAAGAGGGTAATATGCTAATTAGACCAAATATCCTTCTGGGCGTCATTCCGGACATCCTTCCGGAAGAAGCCGGGGCTGGAGCGAAGCAGCCCACGTCCTGAGTGCTGGAGTGAAGCCAGTGCCAGCAGCCGGGGGAAGGAAGGCCTACTCTTGCACGAATTTTCATACAAAATAAAATTCAGTTTGGCATATGTGCTCAATGGAATATGATGCACCTATCGTAAATACTATAGGTAATTAAATGACATTAAAACGTTCATGATACAAAGTTTATTTTAAAAATAAAAAACATCTGTGTGTATAGCATTCCTGATGACATCACTGTAAAAGGCAAACAAGTTACTAACACAAGTGACTGTGTGTGCATATCCCCACAGACAGAAAAAAAGGCAAATTACTGCCTCTAGCTGGTTTGGCTCAATGGATAGAGCATTGGCCTGTGGGCTGAAGGACCCCGGGTTCAATTCCCGTCAAGGGCACATGCCCGGGATTGCAGGCTCAACCCCCAATAGGGACTTGCAGGAGACAGTTGATCAATGATTCCCATCACTGATGTTTCTCTCTCTCTCTCTCTCTCCCCCCATCTCTGAAATCAATAAAAATATATTTAACAACAAATAAAAGGCAAGTTAGTAACAAGAGTGACTATGTGTGCATATCCCCACAGAGGAAAAAAAAGGCAAGCTGTCTAGACATCAAACTGTTATCAGAATATTAAGCTGAGTAATGAAATTAAGGTGATTCTTACTTCTCTGTGTATGTTCTGTTTTTACATTTTCTATAATAAGTGTACATTATTTTGTAATAGGGATCTGAAGAAGAGAAAGGGGAAGAGAGGTTTGGTTGTTCCTTTGATTTTTTTAATTAAAAAAAAAAAAAAAAAGAACTGCCCAGCTAACGCAGCTCAGTGGTTGAGCATCAACCTATGAACCAGTTCGATTCCATGTTGGGGCACATGCCCAGACTGCAGGCTCCATCTCCAGTGGGGTGCATGCATGAGGCAGCCAATCAATGATTCTTGCTCATCACTGATGTTTCTACCTCTCTCTCCATCTCCCTTCATCTCTGAAATCAATAAAAAAATATGTTTAAAAAAAAAAGAACTGAGGATGAACAAATTAAATAGAAATACAATTTACTCCTCCAATCTACTGCTTGCCTTAAGAGCATTTAATGTTCTAACGATTTGATGCTAAAAAGATAAAGCTAGGAAATTTAAAAACTTTATGGACCAATATCACGTAAAATTAAATATATGTAGATATGTATCTGTTTTCACCAAATTTGAGTGGAAAAAGCATAAGAAAGCACTTTTAAAATGTGATGCACTATGCAAAAGTTTATATTCTTAGCAGCCATCTCTACCCTCACCTTCTCTGGGACTTTTTCATGTCATAAAGAGAGTATATCTGTTTAGTTTAAACAAGTATATACAAAAACTATCACTCCATAAAAAGGAACATTAATATTTTTTAGCTGCTTTAGTTTTGTTTCCTGAAGTTTTCTAAAATGTATTTAAGTAGAATTCAAGCAAGTGATGAATCCCATCCATCCTTTTCTGTTAAATAAATTTACCCATATCCATATATCACTACTAGAAATCAAATTATACTGGTTGTTGATTATTTTATTAGTCACTGTCCTTAATAATAAAAATACTACTACTAGCAAACACATATACTTCTTATTTACAGTACTATTCTAAGCAAAGTATATATACTGCCTTACCATCTTCGTAAGAAGTGTACAAAGTACAGACAGGTTAAATACCTTGCCCACGCATGAGTAGGAGGTGGAGGGGTAATAAGGCGATAAGGACACATATGTAATACCTTTATCAATAATTAAAAAAAATACCTTGTCCACAATCACACAGTTGATACGTGGCAGAGCAGACATCTGAATGTAAGGAGTCACTACTCCTAACACCGAGTCTATACCGCCTTCTTAGATGTCAAAGGTTAGTCTGCGACTTACAGGAGGAAAAGGAAACAAAGCATACGCCATCTGACTTGCTTCTATAATGCATAAAGATTCATTGAAGGGTGTGCACAGCAGGCAGGGAACTAGGATAGAAGGGGTACTATTCAAGCCTTTCATTATTTTATTATTGAACCATGAGCATATAGTTATCTACTTTTTAAAAGTTAAAATACAAATAAAGTTATCTAAGAATATATGTGCAAAAAAGTATGTGCCGCATACTTAACATCTGTGGCTTGAAAAGAGACACACACCCAAAAAGCACACAGATACATTTGCTCAAAAATGCACAAAGTATGTCTTAAAAAGTACACAAAAATCTGACAATATGCCCTAACCGGTTTGGCTCAGTGGATAGAGCGTCGGCCTGCGGACTGAAAGGTCCCAGGTTCGATTCCAGTCAAGGGCATGTACCTTGGTTGCAGGCACATCCCCAGTAGGAGGTGTGCAGGAGGCAGCTGATCGATGTTTCTCTCTCATCGATGTTTCTAACTCTCTATCCCTCTCCCTTCCTCTCTGTAAAAAAATCAGTAAAATATATTTTTTTAAAAATCTGACAATATTAATTGCCTCCAAGAAGAGGAACTGAGTAGTGGGGGAACGAGAGTAAGGTGTCTTCACTGTATAATGTTTGATAATTTTAAAATATTTAAAAATGTGAATAATCTATTGAGAGAAAAAATCAATTTAAAATTTTAATTTACTAAACAGTGGAAAGTGGGTATGAAATCTTTACAGGTAGCATATATTTTTATAACTTTTTAAAAAATAAAAAAGAGGTTGGATGGACTTAGAGGATATTATGCTAAGAAAAATAAGTCACAAAGAAAAAGACAAAAACTATATAATTTCACGTGTGTGTGTGTGTGTGTGTGTGTGTGTGTGTGTGTAAATCTAAAAACCAAAATAAATGAACATACAAAACAGAAACAAACTCATAGATGCATAGAACGAATGATCGCCAGATGGGGGCGTGGAGAGGGTGAAGAAATGGGCCAAAAAGGTGAAGGGATTCAGTAGAACAAATTGCCAGTTATAAAAATAGTCACAATGATGTAAAGTACAGCATAGGGAATGAGAGTGGCTGGCACTGTAATAGCTATGTACTAGTACAGTGCCAGGTGGGTACTAAACTTTGTAAGGTATACAAATGTCTAACCACTGGACTCTACAATTGAAACTAATATATTGTATGTCAACTATAACTTTTTAAAAATGAAAAACAAGAAAATAATAATAAAGAGGAAAACTAGTTTAAGCTAGCATAGATGCAAATTGATATGTAACTGCTTCCTTCCTCAGAGGAAAAACATTATTGAATTCCCAATGAAGTGACAAAACCTATCTGAAATGATAAAATTCTACCCTGCCCTGTCAATGTTGATATATTTAAATCCAGAAGAATCGTACTAGTAAAAGCTTATCCTAAGGAAATACTATTAAAAGTCTTTTTTAAAACTTTTCTATTTAAAAAGATGGTATTTGAAGCCTAGTTCATAATTGTGAAAAAGTATAGAATGACAGAAATGTACCACAGCCACAAACTAGATGAAGGTTCTGGAATAACAACAAAACACTCAGTAAATAAAGTGACCTTTTAAAAAGCAAAACAAAATCATACCTGCACACACTAAGCATATGGTGAGGAGATTAAAACGTCATGTGTAATTACAGAAATGCAGATACAGATAAGCAGGAAGTGAAAATTATATTGGGATAGTAGAAACAAAGGTAAAGTTTTCTATTCACATTTCCTCTGTTATATTGTGGTTTTAACCATAAATAACATGGGTTAGGTTTCTTGTGTATGTGAACTTTTGATATGGCTTTAAAATGAGAAAAAACAACACTGAATGCAAGTTACTTTGCTAGATAATATTTTCTTTATCAAATTAGCACAAACTGAATTTGGTGACACCCAGGCATAACAAGAAAGTAATAGGCCCTCTCATCCATAATCAGTTGAAAAGTAAATTAGTCCAATTTGGTGGGGGGGGGAGGCCATTTTCCATTCCATTTTCACTCCTAGGAATTTATCCTATGTCTATAGCTGTACAAACATCTTTATGTATAAAGATATTTTTTGTACCTTGCCTGAACTGCAAGACTGGAAACAACCTAAAAATAAACCTCTAAGGCAGTGGTTCTCAACCTTCCTAATGCCGCAACCCTTTAATACAGTTCCTCATGTTGTGGTGACCCACAACCATAAAATTATTTTTGTTGCTACTTCATAACTGTAATTTTGCTACTGTTATGAATCGTAATGTAAATATCTGATATGCAGGATGTATTTTCATTGTTACAAATTGAACATAATTAAAGCATAGTGATTAATCACAAAAACAATATGTAATTATATATGTGTTTTCCGATGGTCTTAGGCGACTCCTGTGAAAGGGTTGTTCGACCCCCAAAGGGGTCGCGACCCACAGGTTGAGAACCGCTGCTCTAAGGGGTGATTGAGGAAAATTTAAGTAAATCCATATATTGAATTCAATAGAGCTGTTAAAACTGAGGCAGTCACAATGGACACAGACACCAGGGGGGGTGAGGGCATGAGTGGGGGGAGTGGGGGGGGGCAATGGGGGGATAAGCACACATATGTAATACCTTAATCAATAAAGAAAAAGAAATAAAATTTGAAAGCCTTAAAAAAAAACTGAGGCAGAAAGATGAAACTTTTTGAGACAATAAGAAACGTTCTATATCTTGAGTATAATGATGGTTACAAAAAGAAGCAGAGAAAAGAGACCTTTGGGAGGGACGAAAATGTCATATATCTCAATTATGGTATATATTTGTCAAAAGTCATGGAACTGTACACCTAAAAAGGGTGAATGTAATCATAGGGAAATGATACCTCAAAAACTGACTTTTTAAAATTATAAGCAAAAAAAGCAAGGTGTAATTTAGTCCCATTTGTAAAAAAGAAAACTTAAGCTCGTAATAGAATTTTAGGGGGAAAAATGCTATGGAAATATGAAGGCATTTATTCTTCTGTACTGCTTGAAGTTTTCTTACTTTTTACTTGAAGTTTTTTTAACATGCTTTTATTGTTTGATTCCCTCCATTCAAAACTCATGCAAATGACTGATACCCGCTCCCGCCTTCATCTCCAATACAGACCTCGCTGGTGCGGGGGCCGGGGCTGTGCCACACAGGCTCAGGGATAGCAGGTTATGTCATCACAGCAGCTCTGCACTCAGTGTGGCTGGAGTGAGTTCCCAGGATGTCATGGGCTATGTGTTCTGGTATGCCATATATATAACTTACATTTACATAAATTACCTTACAGAAGAAATGATCAAGTGTCAAACACATGACTTATCAGTTCCACCCATTAACCCTAAAAACTGCCTCTACACTAACTCTTACCATTTCAAAGGTTCAGAATTTCAAGATAAAATCCATGTTCTTTGTGATGCCCACACAAGTCCCAGGAGTGTAGCATTGTGATGCTGAAGCAATACAGACCTAATGAAAACTCATTCAAGTGACAACTGGTTTTATGGCCTAGTGACCTACATATTTCTTTCTGCCTTCCTTTATTTACTGATTGACTTGAGAGAGTGAGGAAAGGAAACAGAGGGAGACCTGGGCTTGTTGTTCCACCTATTCATGCACCCATCAGTTAATTCTTACATGTGCCTTGACTGGGAGCAAACCCACAAACTTACTGGGATGATGCTCTAACCAACTGAGCAACCTGACCAGGGCTGTGACCTAGATATTTTTAAATTAAATAACACCTTTTTAAAAAATTGATTTTAGAGAGAAGGGAGAGAGATAGAACATTAACGTGAAAGAGAAGCATCAGTCAGTTACCTCCCACTTCCACCCCAACCAGGGGTCAAACCCGAAACCTGGGTATGTGCTCTGACCAGAAAACGAAGCCGCCACCTTTTGGTGTATGAGATGATGTTCCAGCTGAGCAACCTGACCAGGGCCTGAAAGCATGTTGCTCAAGATTTTAGGACTGAAAACTTCAAGTATTTTTTGAAAGTGGTATCTAAACTTTTAAGAATCGAGCTCGTAAAAAATATGAAGATAAAATCCTCACCACCACCAAACGTGCTCCAGATCATATAAACCCTACTACAGGAATAGGGTGTAACCCTGAGGGGAGACGGACAGTCATCTACAGGTTGACTAGTGGACACACACAGGCCTCAGTAGGTGGCAGAGCTCTAAAGAAGCCAGTGAGAGGCATGTGGTTACCAAGGAGTCTGTGGGACCCTTGGCAAAGGTCATAGTACCTTATCTATTCTTGACTGCAACTGAAACGGAGGATGTGCTTGAAGATTTCAATATTGAGACTTGCCAAATTCTAAAATTAAGAGATTCCAGTTGCAAATCACAAAAGAACAAGATTTTCATATTAAATCAATGTGAGGACATTTCCTTTGAATACTTATACTTAAGAAGTTAACCTGCACTGCCCAATACAGTAGCTATTTAGCCACATGTGGCTATTTAAATTTGTTTTAATTAAAGTTAAAATTAGGTTCCTCAGTCATTCTAGCAACATTTCACAGCTCAACAGCAATATGTGACTAGGGCTAGTATATCAGAAATCACAAATACAGAATATTTCCATCAAAAAGCCCTATTGGACAAGACTGATTTATACTATACTTGGCCATTTTAAAGAAAGTTTCTTCTTAGGTTCCCATGATTGTATTACTCTTATTCACTATCTCAGTTACACAATAAAAAGCAATAACAAAACAAACAAAAAACACACCGTCAATTGGTATTAGAGCCAGGGAAGACCTGCAAAGTGACCCTGCCCTGTCGTTTTTACATAAGGGAATCCTGAGGCCTAAAGAGTTAGGCCAGTGGCCAGAGGTGGCCTGGGCTCTCTTCTTCCCATCCCAATCTTCCCTTCACCCCATTAAGTATATAACATCCAAATAAAGCAGCAGAATAGTTCCTTTTGTGTTATTTCACTCATCAGTCAACTTTCACTTTCTCAAATGGAATTGAGGTTGTAGAAAACTTCTGTATACCTTCCCATCTCTCAGAATTTTTAAGAAAAAACTAGGGATAAACTCTAAAAATACATACAAAACTAAGAAGTACTTCTTTTAACCATCTGAGAAGCAGACAGATTGCTTCTGAAAACCAGGGTCTTGAACCTGGCAACCACTGACCTAACTCCAAACAAAGAAATTCCAAATTAATCTAACCACAGTGGGCCCACCTTTAGAGGTTAAGCTTTGAGGGCAATGAAGTTTGCATCATTTTTTAGCTAAACATTCCCTCAGGAAATGTTTAGCTAAAAATTAAAGTGTCAGACAATTATTGAGTTATATCGGGAATTTTAAGTAATTAAAATTATGTAATTTTTTAAAAATATGTATTTGTTGATTGTAAAACTTGTTTTATTTTATTGATGGGCTTGTAAAACAGTTTCATTAAAATGTATTTTCAAATATAAAAAAAAAAAAATTAAAGTGTCAGAATGAGCACCTCTGGAAGACAGGTGGCGTTGAATTGTAGATTAACCTGTGTCTGACACATCAGAATTGTTTATTACTACACAATTATTTGTAAAAAAAAACAAAAAAAAAACTGCTATTAATTGTACATTATAATTTATTCCAAACAGAAGATAAACTGCTTCTACTTGATCATTTTCTCACTCATTAATTTAAAACAAGTGTGCACATTTATTGGGCTCCTCATATAAGTGCTTAATCTCTAAAATATGTGATTAAACAAAATGAGGATTGAACACTGGAGAAGTATTTGTAAAATCACACAGTCCAGTTACAATAACTTTCAAGAAAATTAACACTTAGAATAAAAAAGTTATCTAAAAAAAGTTAAAAAGCTAATAAAACAACTAATGCAGGTTTTGGAGAGATCTTTCCACGCAAAGTAAAAACAGAAAAATCTTTTTTTAAAAAAACGTTAAATACATCTGAAATAGCAAGGTGCAGAACACAAGAGACTTATCCTAACTAAAGAAAAAAATATTTACTGTGTGTCTTTTAAAGGAGATCCTAAAAATACAGAGATGCCTTAATAAACCCTAAAATTCTAAGACTAACAGGATAGATGGGTCAGTGTTTGGAGATTTGGGGAACAGTTCCAGACTCGCTTTCTACTCTGGGAAGTAAGCCTTCCTATCATTCCCTCAGGGTGGGAGTGGGAGGGCAGTGCTGAAGGACAGAGCCAGGAGGGCGGGCTGGCTGGCACTCTTCCTTTACAGGGGGAGGAGCTTCCCTGGCCTCCGTGAAAGGACAGTGAACTCCCCTCCCTCAGCAGATCCTGGGCAGGGAACAGCCCTGCCTGAAGACAATGCATTGGACACCAAGGCTGGGTGAACAGTCTAAAAACCAATAGAGAGTTTTATTTGAAGGTCAGAAATAGTGTCCATTTTCCTGTTTTATTTTTCCTGGATCAGACCATTATACGAACAAATCTTAAGAAAAATTTCTTTTATACATAAATTACAAAAAGCACCAAGATTTTCTAATACAGGAAGAAAAAAGAGCAGACAAAGAATTCAAGTACCATGTTGTACAACGTTAACAGTTGGATAACTGTTATTCAAGAAAACAACAAACTCGGCCTACGTCCAACCATAGAACATAAAACGTTAACAGATCAGTTTCAGGCAAAGGTTATATGGTCCATAGCCAGATACTTCAATAGATCACAGAGCTCAGGAATTTAAAAAATTTAGGAGCATAAGTAACTTGTATGCTGGTCAATAAATATGTAACTTATTAGCACTTTACCTTCCTTTTTTGTAAATTTATTTTAAACTTGATCTAATAATCAAATCAACATCAACTGGAAGTGATGACAACTAGTAACTTTGTCATCTACATCTAGAAAGTTACATTAGTAAGAAGCCATTAGCATGTTTCAAGCAACAACATCCACAGATGATGGGGAAAGGGGTTCTGTGGTCAAATCACTGGGCAATGCTGAACTTCAAAAATTGACAAATTGCTTTCCAGGTCTGAGAGCCCCTTCAGTGCTTTCAATATAACAAATCTGTAGGTAAGAATTTGACCACGAGCTTCTTTCTCAGAATGCTTCCAACCAACTGGAAAATTTTTAAAGGCTAGCTTATTATGCTGTGTGGCAGTGACAAGCCTACATTCAGGAGACTGGAAACCTCGGTGGAAGGAGAGGAAACAACTGGGAAAGGGCATGTGAAGGCACCTTTCACCACACCTGTAATGCTTACTTCTTTTAAAAACAAATCAGAAGTATGGTAAAATGTAAAGATTTGACAGCTGAATGGCAGCATAAAAGTGCTTATCAGGTTATAAAAAACTGTGAAATGTATGGTGTCAGAAGAGCACCCAAAAACACTCAAATGGAGTGAGACAGATACATCATAAATTTGCCAACCTCTTACACACATTTAATTTGCATATGCAAATAAAAATGGCTTCTATTTGTTTGTATCATGTATTTACATGGAAGACCAACAAAGGCTGACCTAAAAGAAATTGTCAAGTAGGTTAAAAATTAAAATAAGCATACATCTCATAAGATTAATGCTATGTAACTACTTCTGGCATAAAAGTGAAATTTTTATAAATATATGACTAAATATATAATTTCTGAATCCAATAAAAACATATATAGGAATAAGTTTTTCTGAGGCTTAGGTGTCAGAATGCTGGTAAGCGCACCTGATGTGGGGAAATAGTGGAAATAGAGAAAAGCACTATTTCTGCCCTGACTGGTGTGGCTCAGTTGTCTGAATGTCGTCCCATGCACCAAAAGGTCAGGTTGCGGGTTGCGACTCCAGGCCAGGGCACCTGCCCAAGTTGGGGGTTCAGAACCCAATTAGGACAGGGGTTCTCAACCTCTGGGTCGCGACCCCTTTGGGGGTCGAATGACCCTTTCACAGGAGTCGCCTAAGACCATCGGAAAACACATATATAATTGCATATTGTTTTTGTGATTAATCACTATGCTTTAATTATGTTCAATTTGTAACAATGAAAATACATTCTGCATATCAAATATTTACATTACGATTCATAACAGTAGCAAAATTACAGTTATGAAGTAGCAACGAAAATAATTTTATGGTTGGGGGTCACCACAACATGAGGAACTGTATTAAAGGGTCGCGGCGTTAGGAAGGTTGAGAATCACTGTAATAGGAGGCATACAGGAGACAACCGATTGATGCTTCTCTCTCAATCGATGTTTCTCTCTCCCTCTCCCTTCCTTTCTCTCTAAAATCATCAATTTTATAAAAAAGAAAAATGGAAAGAGGTGTTTTTTTAAAGCACTATTTCCAAGTTTAAAGACTGTATTTAGAAAAATCTTGAGGTTTTTTAAAGGGAGCAAGACAATCAGGAAACGGCTGATACAACAGGAAAATCTACCTTTCTTTTTCAAGTTAATCCTTGATATTCTTCAGTTACAATAACCAAAAAAAAGCAACTTTGCAGCATGTTTTGTGCCAACCAGCAAATTCCCCTTTGTTGGCTTTTTTATTTAAAAGTAAAGTATTAAAAAAATTACAAGAGAATTTTGGAGAATATTCATCAAAAAAGCTTACAGGGAAGGAATCCAACCAAATATTCTTTGAACCTCATTGCTGTTGTACTCTCCAGCTGTTGGTATTAATAACCAAAATTGCAAAGCACTTCAGTCCTTTGCCAGAGATGGAAGATACCTGGAATCCCATACACAATGCAGAAACCAGCAGCAAAGTCCTTTATAAGAGAGGGAGTGCTAGGGTGCGTGTGTGTGGTCAGACAGTTAAAGGTGCTCTAGTACAGTGGTTCTCAACCTTGGCTGCACATTAGAATCACCTGGGAATCTTTTTAAAATCCTGATTTCTGGGCCTCATCCTCCGGAAATTCTGTTTCTTTGTTATGGGGTGGGGCCGCAACATTAATAACAAAGAAACAGAATTTCCGGAGAATGAGGCCCAGGCATCAGGATTTTAAAGATTCCCAGGTGATTCTAATGTGCAGCCAAGGTTGAGAACCACTGCTCTAGTAAACATTTCTGGCACACACTCATGATCCAATAGTAATATGCAGACAATATAGGATTCTTCTACAGGGTTAATAGAAGTAGCATATAGTCATGACTTAAAAAACTGGAAATATGTAAAAACCAAAAACACTTTAGAAGCATGACGGGAGCCTGGCAATACCAAGACTAGGAGAAAGAGCAGTACCTGGGCTACATTAGGAAGAGCTATTTATGCCATGGCTGAGACCCTACAAGAGACGTCTATAATAATAAAAGCATAATATGCTAATTAGACGAGATATCCTTCCGGATGAAGCTGGGGCTGCGAGAGAAGCCCGGGTCTCGGGTGACAGAGGGAAGCCAGTGCCAACAGACAGGGGAAGGAAGGCCTACTCTTGCACGAATTTCGTGCATCAGGCCTCTAGTTTTAAATGATCCTTTAGGGAACTTCTAGGGTAGACTTTTCTTCTGAAAACAATTAAAAAAGTAAACTAGTTCACCCTCAGATGGCTAGATTAAGGACAAATTTTTAAATGTGAAAATTAAGATACATAAGAGCACCAAATAATCCTGGCCAGAGATTATATAGTAATCATAGGCATATACATCATCAACTGTACTTTGAGTGTCTGAGTTTTGCCACAATTTTTTTGGATAGAGTTGCACCTTTTTGGTAAATATGGCTCCCGATAATCCTGTCCATCTACTATTGCTCACCTCTTTGGAGAAAGGACAATAACAATGGCAACCTTATGGAAATGTATCTGTATCTGAACAAGGTTATGCGAATCCCTAAATACTGCTGAGGGTGGGTGTCCAACACATGATCCCCAGCAGACTGTCATTCCTAGCTATTACTAAGAATTTTTTCTATCCATGAGTAGCTTGAGATGGCATTATACTCAATTAGATCTTTTTTGTTGTTGTTAATCCTCACCCAAGGATTATTTTTTCCCATTGATTTTAAGAGTGTGAGGGAGAAAGGCAAATATCAATGTGTGAGAGACACACTGATTGGTTGCCTCCCGCACACGCTCCAACCAGGGTCGGAAATCGAACCTGCAACCCTTTGGTGCTAGGGGCCCACACTCTAACCACTGAAAACACTGGCCAGAGCTCCAATTAGATCTTGATAATTATCTCCATTTGTGTCTCAAAGAAGAAATCAGATAACTGAGAAAACTTGAACTAGAAGCTAAATAACCGGGTTTCCATCATAGTAAAAAATATATATATAAATACAACAAATACCCATGAGTCCATAGTGATACAAATCCTATATAATAAAAGCCTAATATGCTATGTTTCTGGTCGTCTGTTTAACAAATCAAAGTGTAATATGCTAATGATATGCTAAGGCTGTTCAACCGCTCACTATGACGTGCACTGACTACCAGGGGGCAGACGCTCCAACCGGTAGGTTAGTTTGCTGCTGGGGTCCGGCCAATGGGGACTGAGCAAGATGGGCCAGACACGCCCTGGAGCCCTCCCTCGGTCCCTCCCTGGCTGGCCAACCTCCCTCGTCCCTCGCCAACCCCGATCATGCACCAGTGGTGTCCCTCAGCCTGCCCTGCGCCCTCTTGCAATCCGGGGACCCCTCAGTGGATGTCGAAGAGCCAGTTCAGGCCCGATCCCACAAGCCAGGCCGAGGGACCCCCCCACTCATGCACAAATTTGTGCACTGGGCCTCTAGTAATTGAATAAATAAATAAGAGGGGGAGAAGAGTTGAATCTCCAATGCCTGAAAATTCCAAATAATTTACGGAGTTACTCAACCCTAAAGGATGTAGAACAGGGGTGGGTTGACTCGAGGGCCACAATGGGTTCTTAAACTGGACCGGAGGGCCGGAACAAAAGCATGGATGGAGTGTTTGTGTGAACTAATATAAATTCAAAGTAAACATCATTACATAAAAGGGTACGGTCTTTTTTTTTTTTTAGTTTTATTCATTTCAAATGGGCCGGATCCGGCCCGCGGGCCGTAGTTTGCCCACGGCTGATGTAGAACCAAAGTCCCTACCCCTTAAATGTGGGCTGTGCATCATGACTTCCTCCCACAGACCACAGAATGGAAAAAGGGGAAAGGGGGGCAACTAGCCTTACATTGGAGAACTATGGGAAACACTGCCTCAACCTGGTGAATAAGGTCAACATCAAGGCATGTTGATAATCTACACCTTTCTTCTGATGTGATGAAAATAACACTTTACCTCTGATCTTCCTCCCAAAACCCCATAAAAACAACCCATCATGAGGAAAACAAAAAATCAGCTAAATTCTAATTGAGAAACATTTCAAATTACCATAAAACTTCTCATCAAGACTCTGGGTAAAAGAGAGTGGCACAAATTCTTGACAGTGCTAAAGTGGGGGGAAAACTCAGAAGCTGGAATTCTCTATCTAACCAAAACCTCAATGTAAATGTAAGCATGAAATAAAGACATACAATAATTTGTTTTAAATTCTGCCCATATAGGACCTAAGTAAAAAAAGAAAAGAAAAAGAAAGAAATCATCATTCTAGATATGTAAAAACCAAGTGATGCTTATTAAAAAATTTGAAAATTGGCCAGCCAGCATGGCTCAGTGGTTGAGCGTCAACCTATGAATCAGGAGGTCATGGTTCGATTCCCAGTCTTGGGCATATGCCTGGGTGCAGGAGGCAGCCAATCACTGATTCTCTCTCATCATTGATGTTTCTATTGCTCTCTCCCTCTCCCTTCCTCTCTGAAATGAATAAAAATATATTTAAAAAGAAAATGTAAAAATCAGTTCAAATTAAATATAAAAAATACCAGTATTTCCTTACGGAGGTATTTAAAACTGTTATCTTCCTGTACTTTACTAAATGAATGAATGAATGATGGAAAAAAGTCCAGAGAGAAAATACATGTATTAACACATCGTATTAAAAACCACAATTGTGTTCTTAGGAAAAACAAATCAGTATTTTATTCTGCCTTCCTCACTAGTACCAAGAGTGAATCATGAAAATTCTCATTTCTATGTGCAGTATGTATACTTCCCTCCCATAGGAAGAAATAACCAAGAGATACCTGATCTATTTAAATCTCAATGTCACTTTCCATTTATGGCCATATATAATATACTTAACCCTTGCTAAACCTTAATATTTTCATGTGTAAATGAAGACTACTCAACGACTGGGTTATTTCAGGAATTAAATGAAGTACTTAGCATCATGCCTAGCACACATTTTGAAGAGTCAATGAAAGCTCTTATTTTGATCCAATCTCTGCCCTGAAAAAGCTTATCATGGGAGTAATTATTTCTACACAGTTAGTTATCCAACAAGAGCTGTTAATATGAAGAGTATGGGAACACAGAAAATGGCTCTATTTGAGAGTACTTTCCCAAAGTGAGCCTTCTTTTAAGACTTCGCTGAATTTCCGTTTTCAAATGACCCCTGAGGAAAAAAAAAATACTGGGTTCTAATTAATATCCAACCCCAGTATTAGACTTCATCTAGTGCCATGGATCTCTTAGAACTGGAAAATCTAAAAGGAGGCCATTTATTATTTATTATTTTGACTATGTTTTAAGTAACTAAGAAAAACAGATTAATACTTTTGATGTAACATTATTGACTCCACTAGATTAAAATGTCTCAGTAGTGAAATAATACCAATCACTTCCTTTTATATATATGGAGCAAATGTTTGATGATTCTCTCTACATTTTCTCTGTTTCTAGAATATTAACTCATTTCAACCTGGCCGGTGGTTCTCACTGGTTAGAGTGTCAGCCCGAGCACCAAAGGGTGGCAGATTCGAATCCCGCTCAAGGGCATGTGCCTGGGTTGCAGATTCCATCCCTGGCCCCAGTCAGGGCATGTGCAGAAAAAATATTCTCAAGTGAGGATTAATAGAATATTAACTCATTTCTAGGGAAAAAGAAACCTATAGGAAAAATACTAAGCTTAACTCAAGTATATTTCAGTCATTTTACTTGATCACTTACCTCTAAATCCCCCAGTGCCATGGATTACCTTAAGCTTCAAGTACATGATTAAAAACTTAAATAAATGCCCTGGCCAGTGTTGTTCAGTTGACTGGGCATCGTCCCATGCACCAAAAAGGTTGCTGGTTCGATTCCTGGTCAGGGCACATGCCTGGGTTACAGGCTAAATCCCCGGTAGGAGGCATGCAGGAGGCAGCCAATAGATGCTCCGCTCTCACATCGATGTTTCTCTCCCTTCCTCTCTAAAAATCAATAAAAATATTTTTAAACAATTTTAAATACATAATATTCCTTAAGAAAAGGAGGAAATGATAGAAGTAAAAGACTACCAGGAGGGAAGGGAAACTATGTGTCTGGGAGGAAGTCTTGACTCTAGTACTCAATGAAATGACACATTTAAGCCCCTTCCTAAATTACTGTCAGAGTTACAGTGGATGCACTGATTTCCCAAGATTGATATTGACCCCAAGTTTTATGAAAACTTCAAAAAACTTCAACCCAAACGTGAGCACTGTCCAAAAATAGATGGGCTCATACTGATGAGTGAACCAAAACAGAAAATAAAACCCAAAATACACAGAAGGCTGTTAGGGCCTTAGTGAGAACGGCTCTGATGCTCTAACGAGGGCAATCACAGAGCTCTCACAGAGCACGGGGCCAGGCCCCTCCTGACTTCTCCGTTATATTGAACAGCTGCCCTCAGCTCAAGCCAGACAACGGCATCTAAATAAAGCAAAGTAAGTCTGGGAAGAAACCCCAGAACAGGACTGAAGGCTGGAAAGGAAAGCAGCACAAAGCTTGAGGCAATGCCACACCATGACCTTGAAGGAAGGAAAAGAGGTGGGGAGAGAATGAGAGAAAGGAAGATGAGACAAGAGAGGGAAAGAGGAAAGGAGAGGGGCAGAGAAGAGAATGAAAGGCAGGTTCACCCAAGAGTGAAGTGAACACCTCATTATACAACCCATTAACTTTGGCGACTGTGGCAGGTGTGCATTTGCTCCAAAATTGTACTTGCCCGCCCAGCTCACTAAACACACGCACTCTCCACAGTGAGGGCTACTATTCAAGGGAGAAGCCTTTTGGGCAAGTGGACTTACATTAATCAGTACAAATCTTCATTCCAATATTTGGCCAACCAAGGATTACTGGACATTTGAGAAAAATAAGAAAGGAATAAAAAGAAAGACCAGGATAAAGAAAACAGATTAAGTGATCCTAAGGAGAACAAACAGGAATAGACCACAGCAAACCAAACATCTCAATAACCATGCTAAAAGCTTCAAGGGGTATATTCCTTCACAACAAACAGCAAAACCGGCCACTATGAGCAATGAAAAGACCAGAGAACTACGAGGAGATCTTGGAAATTAAACACATAGTTGATAAAATTTTCATCAGAAAGGCTGACTGGGCATGACTGAAGACAGTATTCTGGAAGATCAAAAGAAGAAACCTCCCAAATAGAAGGAGGAAAGGACAGAAGAGAAAATATGAAGGAAAACATACAAGCTAGATCGCTCCAACAGGCCCAACATTTATAGACTAAGTTCCATAAGACAAGCAGAGACCATGTGAAGTGACAAAGGGGAAAAACAAAGAAACATGTGAATGGGATAAAGATTTGAGATTGAAGATTACAGTGAGCCAAGCAAGATGAAATTTAAAATACACCTACTACAGCCCTGGCTGGTGTGGCTTGGTTGGTTTGGTGTTGTCCTGTGCACCAAAAGGTTGCCCTTTGATTCCGTCAGGGCACATACTGGGGTTGCAGGCTCGATCGTGCAGGAGGCAGCCAAACGATGTTTTCCCTTCTCACATTGATGTTTCTCTCTCTCCCTTTCCCATCCTCTCTAAAAATCCATTTAAAAAAAATTTTTTTTTTAAAATTCTGATGGAAAAGCATTTTGAACCAAGAACTCTCAACCTAAACAAACTATGAGTCAAGTATGATGGCAAACTGAAGATCACTCCAGACATAACCTAAACAAACTATGAGTCAAGTATGATGGCAAACTGAAGATCACTCCAGACATAAGAATTTTGAAATTTACCTCTGAAGCACTAAAAAAATTCTGGGGGAAAAAAATCTTTAATGTTTTCAACTGAACTGAAAAAAAAATGAGTGGCCTTAACAGGGGAAGGCAGAGAAACCCCAGTGTGACTGCAGTCACAGGCACAGAAGAAATTAATCCACATTAGAGTGGACAGCAGAGAACAAGTCAAACATGTCCTCAAAAATAAAAATATCCATTTCCAATACTGCAAAATTAAAAAATGTGTGAAGATATAGGCTTTTAATAACATTAAGAAAAAATATAGTAATTAGAACTTGCAAGAAAAACTACAGCAAACTAAATTGTGGCATTATTGTCAACAGATTATAGGACAATAGATTTAAGAAAACAGAATGTCACTTGATCTTTACATTCTTCAAGTAGAACAACTTTCAACTGCCACAGGGTTTATTATTATAAACACAATTATACTACTTGGTTCTGCAATTGACCGTATCACTCCTAGTAGTAATACCATTTATTGGTCTTTTTTTTTCTTAAAATTTTAAATAGTTTTTAAAAATCCAAAACAATGTCTAAGGGAGATAAAAGGGACAGAAGTAAAAAGACACTGTGAAAATAAATAAGTAAGTAAGTAAAAACAACGAAAAACCATCAGCACAATTACAATTGTAATAATAAATCCAGAAAGTAGAGGAACAGTTGGCAGTGTAGGTGCATGAAATTCCTCAACTTTCATGACAGGAATAAAAGAGAGACTGTCAGACAGATACACTAAGAAATATATTCTTTTAAATTCCAATGATAATCACAGGAATAAATTTTCAAAATTTTTAAAAGATTATCTCTAGGGAATGGTAAAAGATTGGCAGGTTTTTCCATTTCAAGTTCCATTGCTCTATGGTGTTGGAGAAAACATTTTACCATGGTGGAAATTTCCTAAAATGTTAAATTCTATGTTGCCTCTAGTTTCTGGCTAGACCACAACATTCTTAAACGTTATCATTAATGACTCTAGACGTGAGGATAACTCAGAAGTATCTTCCAAAAGTTTAAATGTTCATTCTCTTTGATCCACCGAATTTACGAGTGGTAACAACTATAAAGGTACAAGGAAGCTTACTACACAACTGTGTCTTGGCAAAAGCCTCTTAAAAATCCTAAATGCCGTCAATGAGAACAGCTCAATATGTTATGGTAGGTACGTGCTATAAAGTGTTGAAGCAGTAACCTAGAGGACTGGGGTAGTAATGAGATGGAAAGATGACCATAATACACTGTGTCATGACAAAATAGCAGAAGAATATATGTAGTAAAATCCCATTTTGTGTAGTTTTCTAGAAATCCTTTTGTATATGCAGAAGAATTGTGAAAATATACACACCAAACTATTAACAGAATTGTAATGACCTATGGATGTGAGACTGAAAGCTGAGGATACTGACTTTTTACTTCTGGTTGTTTGAACTTCTTATAAATATAACCTTTGTAAATTGCAAAAAATTCTTGAGAAAACAACTTCCACTGCTTTCCTTACCTTCCCACCCTCCATCTCCCCAGCACTGTTGCACATACACCCCAGTCTTCCGTGCAGCACAGTGGAAACGTGTAGATCCAGAGCTTATAATTCTCTCCAAATCTCATTTCCATGTGATACTCAGAATATACTTGACACCCTGCATGACTGACAAAAAATGCAGCTTAGTGTTGCATTTGGTCTGCAGCCTGGTTGTTAGGGGTGGTGCTGCCGGGAGGCCAAGGTGTGCATGATGCCCCCGTGTAGGTCATTAACTGATATGTGGTCAGCCTGGTTTTTATTCACCATCTGTCATCTTCTTGGTGACAGGACAAGGTGTAGAAAGACCAAAGTATATCAACTTTAACTAGTGGGAACACTTCTGAAAAGGTGTGCACTGATAGGCTTTGTCTCGTGGAATCGGAAGGACACATTTGTGTATGTGTATGTGCAGAGTTAACACATTTCTTTGCCAGTCACCCACACATAAGTCACTAAAGTATGTCCTCAGTGTTTCCCAGAGCGAGAACGCTGGTTAGCCAGGTCTCTGTGGCAACACTGCAGGCTGTGCTCCGCAGGAGCAGTGTGATATCCGAGTTCCGTTCCTGGTCTTTAACTCTCATCTTCAGCCATCACGCTGAACACAAAATCAAAATCATGTGACTTCTCAACCTGAACTGTGCTTCAAGAAAGGCTATTCTTTCACTACTCATTTTCAGGAAAGGCAACAATAAAAGGAGACAATCAAATAATAAAGAAAAAAATGAAAAGAATTAAGAAAAATAGAACAAATGAGGACTTACAATGTGACCACAGTGCTATAGTTATATAAATACTAGCAGCCCAGTGCACAAAATTCGTGCACTGGAGGGGAGGGGAGCGGGAGTTCCCTCAGCCCGGCCTGTGCCCTCTCACAGTGGGGAGTGGGCCTAAGCCAGCAATCGGACATCGCTCCCACAGTCCAGGACCCTTTGCTCCTTACACCCCACCTGCTCACTTCTCCTTACCGCTTGGCTCGCTGCTCCTTAGCGCTATTGCGGAGGCAGGAGAGGCTCCTGCCACCACTGCTGCACTCGCCAGCCGTGAGCCCTGCATTGAGCATCTGCCCCCTGGTGGTCAGTGCACATCATAGTGACCGGTCGTTCTGGTCATTCAGCCATAACAGTCACTTAGGCTTTTATTATATAGATCTCTAACAATTAAGTATTTAATTTTGGTCTATTGTAAAATGTCTCTTAAAATGTCCAAATCAACAATCCAAACCCAAACATGAATCATTTCTTTGGTCATTATATTTTTCACGATATTGTAAACCTAGTGAAAGTAGCAATGGAAAGAATATTATGGCCCAGCTGGTTTGACTCAGTGGATAAAGTGTTGGCCCAAGGACTGAGGGGTCACAGGTTTGATTCCAGTCAAGGAAATGTACCTCGGGTGCAGACTTGATCCCTGGCCCCAACAGGGCACATGAGGGTAGCAACCAATTGATGCTCACATCCATGTTTCTCTCTGTCTCTCTCCCCCTCCCTTCCAATCCTATATAATAAAAGGCTAATATGCAAATTGTCTCCTTGACAGGGAGTTTGACCAGGGGGCTGGGCTGGCTGGCCAACCACCCACAACCCCTCCCCCTGGTCCGCCAACCACTTGTGGCCCTCCCCCCAGCCAACCCGGCCCGATCAGCCCCAATTGGGGCGGGACAGCCTAACCTCACCCGTGCATGAATTCGTGCACCGGGCCTCTAGTCTCTATAGAAAATCAATGGAAACACATTCTCGGGTGAGGATTAACAACAAAAGGAATATTCTGCTCTAAATTAAAAGAATACTTCAGTATATCTTATACACATCATATATGAATTTACCTAACTAGAACTCAAAACATACAATAAAACAAAAGACCAGCTAGTGGTTCTCAGGAAAGATTCAAATATATCATCTGTTCAAAAACCAAAGCAGCAAGCACCCAAACATAGGAAAAGAACAGAACTCTGGGAACTGTGCATGGGGAATGATGTGAGTGAAATACTGCCCTAAGATAATACTGTGGTTCTGACATGACAGTGGAAGTGAAGAAGTATGAGGACTTTTATAAAGTTTTAAAAATAAGTCATAGTTCCATTTTAATATAATGTTATTTGTTTAAATGTGGCTTATAATACAATTAATTTTGTATTATAATCACTACCTAAGAGTCACTATTAGAAACAGGATAGTTACATATGCTACCCCATCCCAACTCCTGATCTAGCAAACAAGTTCCTCTTAAGTAAGCCCTTTGTAACACCTTTCCTGATCAACCCACCTCCTCTTAAATCAAATTAACTTCAATATGATACTTCCTCTAGACCCGCCGTGCTTTCCAGCTATTTCCTTGCACAGGATTCCAGACTTAAGCAACAAATGTTGACTCATGCTGCAGCATGAGCAGAGCCTGTGAGATCGGTGTCATTAGCCCCATATCACAGAGGAGGGAGCACAAGCTGAGACTGACGTGCCCAGTGGCATTCACAGCCAGAACAGCTCACTCTCAGAGGAGTGATGGTGAACGTAGCCCAGAGGAAAAACAAAGGCTGCCCCAAACAGAAACTATGACGGTACCTAGAATTTTGGAGCAGCTGGGGAAGAGGTTCAATTAATATTAATAACTTCTTCATTGTCACTTAACATCATAAACAGAAATTACACTATATTCTATCATTAAAATTTAAAGGTAACAGCCCAGCTGGTGTGGCTCAGTGGCTGAGCATCGACCTATGAACCAGGTCACAGTTTGATTCCCAGTCAGGGCACACACCCGGGTTGCAGGCTCAATCCCCAGTAGGGGGAATGCAGGAGGCAGCCGATCAATGATTCTCTCTAATCACATGTTTCTATCACTCTCTCCCCCTTCCTCTCTGAAATAAAAATATATTTTTTTAAAAATTTAAACGTAATAAAAACCATAATGTACCTTACCCTTTTCATAGAAAAAATGATGTTACAAACACATTCACACTCATTGACTCTGAAAAGACATAGTAAACTGGTATGATTCTACATAAGTCCTGGTGAGTGGAAGTATAAAGACATAAATGAAAATCTGGTGGTTGTAGTAAATAATAATAAGAGTGAATTTTGTGGGGATTATGTAAGTGGGCTGCTGCCTAGACAGATTTAGTTTTAAAATATGAAACCTCAATCCAGGCACTTTAACCAAGAGAATATACCACAAACCTAAGCACCTAAATTATATGATGATACATTCTGACATCTACACATAATTTAGTCACAGTAAAAATGGTTACATAGTAAGTTCCCTACCAATCTTGAAAACTGGGGTAACTTAAGAACGTCTTTCCCATGCAAAAATATGCACTGTACTTAGTAAATAACATTTAAATGATAGGGTGTTTAAAATCTAATATAAACACATTTTTCTGTGTGAAATAGTATTTTTTTTAATCCTCACTCGAGGATACTTTTTCTATTGATTTTATTTATTTATGTTTTTAGAGATAGGAGAATAGAGGGGGAGAGACAAAGAGAGAGAAACATCTATGTGAGAGAGACACATCGACTGGTTGCCTCCTGCACCCGCCCGACTAAGGCCAGGGCTGGAGCCTGCAACCAATGTACATGCCCTTGACTGGAATCGAAACCAGGTCCCTTCAGTCCACGGGCCGACACTCTATCCCTGAGCCAAAACGGCCAGCACTATGTGAAATGGTCATTAGTTTGGTACAAATCAACAACACAGTAGGTCCTCAGGTTACCTCGGAGATCCGTTCCTACGGCGACGTAACACGATTATCGCCTAAGTCGGAACCACCTACGTCACTCACATGGAGCACATACACAGCAGTAATGAAGTGAAACAGTAAAAAAACTTAAAAGAAAGATAACAATTCCTGACCTTTACTTGTGGTAAATAAATAATAAAAAACATAAAGCACATATGCACATACATCGAAATGATGGAAGTATTTTCATAAATAAATGGGAGATGGCAACATAACCACGAAACGACGTATGTGGAGTCTGATGTAACCCGAGGACTGCCTGTATTCCAATGCTACTGCTGCTCCAACAAAAGCACCAAGATGTACAGTTCTACAATCTACATCCTTTCTTAAAGGTTTTCAAGGTTCGCCCGGCCGGCATGCTTCCATAGCTGAGGATCAACCAACGAACCAGGAGGTCACGGTTCAATTCCCAGTCAGGGCACACCCCCAATTTGTGGGCTCAATCCCTATTAGCGGGTATGCAAGAGGCAGCTGATAAGTGATTCTCTCTCATATTTTAGGGGGGAAAAGGCTTCAAGATTCTCAAAAACACTCAAAACTACCATGAACCTATGAAGATTTCAATGAAAAAACATGATTACATTTATTTCTATATGAAAGCTCTACAGAACTAGCAGTGCCAATGTGAAGACACTGTTTGCCTATAATGTGTCTTATCTAACGGGCTAAACATTTTGAATCCTCTTTTCATGTGACACTACACAAAAGTGCTCTGGACTTATTTGTAGGTATTCATAGTACGTCTTAGCTACAAGCCTAACTTTTCTGGTTTTAAAACTTACTCAGTTTTTTACCAAATGATAAAAAGAATTAAGTATTATTCAGTATTAAGGAGAATATCCAAAATTTATTATTCAAGGTGAAGATACAATAGAAGAAGCCTATCTTGCAGTTTATTGGGAAACAAATTTTGTTCTGAAGACCTCTATATATTTTGTAAATATATTTATACTGATTTCAGACAGGAAGGGAGAGGGAGAGAGAGACAGAAATATCAATGATGAGAGAGCATCATTGACAGGCTGCCTCCTGCACGCCCCACACTGGGGATCAAGCCTGCAACCCAGGCATGTGCTCTGACCAAGAATCGAACTGTGACCTCCTGGGTTCATAGGTCAATGCTCAACCATTGAGCCACACCGGCCATGCAAGAAGACCTCTATATTTTAAAGGTATTCCAAAAATATCTGATTTTAAAAAATTACCATTTTGCCCAGCCGGTGTGACTCAGTGGTGGAGTGTCAACCTATGATTCTGGAGGTCACGGTTCAATTCCTGGTCAGACCACCTGTTCAGGTTGCAGGCTCAGTCTGGGCATGTTTAAGAGGCAACCAATTGACATCTCTCTCTCACATCAATGTCTCTCTCGTTCTCTCTCTCTTTCCCTCTCTCCCTCCCTCCCTCCCTCCCATCCTGTCTTAATGGAAAAAATATCCTCTGGTTTGAATTGACAAAAAAATTAAGTTAAATTAAAAAGTTGCCATTTTTAAAGTCAAAAAACTATAAAAACTACCTCATTGATCACAGATATTCTTTTATGTACTGTGGTGCTTACTTTAGAATATATGTGAAATTAAAATATCATTAAAAGTGATGCTTTTAAATCAAAAATCTTTAGCCATCACTTGGACTGCTCAGGAAGAAAAGAATCACTGACGCTCTCCACCATACCTCAGGCCAGGTACCTAGCCAGGCACATAGCACACAAAAATTACTGGGATAAATGAATTCAAATTTCCTTTCAGTTATCTTTGATGCACACGTCTAAGTTGGAATGGAACTGTGAAAACATGGTCTTTTGCCTGAGGTCAAGAAATTTTACAATTATAATTTTTAATTGTAAGGTACATAAAAGTTCATAAATATTAAAAAATTTTAAAAGTCCCTTTGATATTTATTGCTTTGCATTAACATAGGCATTACAGAAAATGAACAGCTGACTCTTCCCAGATGTAAAAAACACACTCCTGAAGCACTGAAAACTAATTCCTACACACTAAATTTAGCGCAGTAACCCTAGGATTAATGCAGGAAAACTCAATCACCTTATTTCTAAAAAAAAATATAGGACTCATGGAGAGGAAAGGAACCCATAAGTACACACAATTTAAGAAAAAGAATATTACTACTTTTGAGAAGTCCCTGTGTATTCCTTCCTGGATGCATCTGACTGTGATTTTTAATAAATGCAAAGATTTTGTGGTTTAGCAGTGTATTCTGTTCTCTTTATAACTAAAGCGATCAGAGCACTGTAGATGCTTCTCAGAAATTCCTGAAATCTGATTTAAATCAAACTTTAAAACGGTTTTCTAGTGTATCATAAAAAGGTGAGTGAAAGACAAAAGCTAATTAAAAGAAAAACAGTATTGCCCTAGCTGGGTTGGCTCAGTGGATAGAGCATTAGCTTGGGGACTGAAGGGTCCCAGGTTTGATTCTGGTCAAGGGCACATGCCCAGGTTTCGGGCTCGATCCCCAGTAGGGGGCATGCAGGAGGCAGCCAATCAATGAGTCCCTCTCATCACTGATGTTTCTATTTCTCTCCCTCTCCCTTTCTCTCTAAAATAAATAAAAATACTTTTTTTAAAAAGAGCCCTAACCGGTTTGGCTCAGTGGATAGAGCATCGGCCTGCAGACTGAAAAGTCCCAGGTTCAATTCCAGTCAAGGGCATGTACCTTAGTTGTGGGCACATCCCCAGTAGGAGGTGTGCAGGAGGCAGCTGATGGATGTTTCTCTCTTATAGATGTTTCTGTCTATCCCTCTCCCTTCCTCTCTGTAAAAAATCAATAAATTTTAAAAATAAATAAATAAATAAAAATAAATAAAAAAGAAAAACAGTATCTATTGTGGTACTTAACCACTGATAAATATTTTTATGATACCATTTTTTAATCGTATACTTTTAATAAAGGTCCTACCTACTAAAAATATATTAGATATATTTATCTAATTTTATCCCCTCTTTACAAAGCTCTGCATTTTTAACTTTAAAAATTATCAAAGATCTAATTAGCTGGGAAGTTCTATAATATAACAGGGTAGCTAAATCAGCAGCAAATGGAAATTTAAGTCTCATCATTCAAAATTAACTCATGCAGACAGTTACAGAATATTTAATAAATGTAAAGACGCAAAGGTTCTTTCTGAAAATTGCTGCCTACATTATTAATCATGGTAATTTGTCACTCTCAAAAAACTGTAATCTTTCTATACAAGTGTCTGGGAACTGCCATCAACACAGCTGAAACTGAATATGACGGCAGCAACATGCAGCTCTGCCACCCCAAGAAAGCCACAGACCTCTTTCCAACAAGTTTTTTTTATATTATGTGCAATATTTAGAACACGTGCAAAGATAGAACAATGAAAGCCAAGTATAAAAATCTAAAACAATTCCTGTAAAACTGTTACTGTACCATGTGAAATAAATATTTTAGGACCTTACTAATCTCTTTAAATAATATGCTTTACAAGTAAATATTAAGTCTTTTTCCCTTTCATAATATACTCATTATTTACAGAGGAGAACCTACCATAACCCAGTCTTTTTAGGAGAGAAGAGTGAAAAGATCCTTAAATCGATTTTCTTCAAAATAAGGAAACCCAGACAGAGAAAATAGGTGTCCCTATGTAACAGGTGTACACGTGGTTGGTTGGATGATTAAATGAGATGTGCCTGAAGTGATTTGTGTTTTTTAATATATTTCATTGACTTTTTTACAGAGAGGAAGGGAGAGGGATAGAGAGTTAGAAACATCGATGAGAGAGAAACATTGATCAGCTGCCTCCTGCACACTCCCTACTGGGGATGTGCCCACAACCAAGGTACATGCCCTTGACCGGAATCGAACCTGGGACCCTTGAGTCCGCAGGCCGACGCTCTATCCACTGAGCCAAACCGGTTAGGGCCTGAAGTGCTTTTAATATTAAACACACTATGTTACTGAAAGGAATTATTCCGATACAGACTATTTTAAAGGAAGACGGGTGTTTCTGTTTTCATTGTGGGGAGAATGAACAGGATTTTGTGGAATATTTTGTGAAAAAAGTAACTACGGTCCTTTAAATCATAAACCACATGGCTTATCAATTTTCCTTTAATAAGTTAAATTATTTCCAATAAGAAATATCAGAGACTTTTGAAACCCTCAGATTTTGTAAACATGTCTTCACACAGTTCAGAAGCACACTGCTAAACCACAAAAATCTTCACAGAGGGGTTGATCTCATTAAACACAGTCAAATGCAATCAGGAAGGAATGCACAGGGACTTCTCAAAAGTACTAATAAGCACCAGCTGGTTTGGCTCAGTGGATAGAGCGTCTGCCTGCGGACTGAGGGGTGCTGGGTTCGATCCCTACCTAGTAGGGGGCATGCAGGAGGCAGCCAATCAATGATTCTTTCATCAATGATGAGAGGGAATCATTGATGTTTCTGTCTCTCTCTCTCCCTCTCCCTTCCTCTCTAAAATCAGTAAAAATATATATTTTTTTAAAAGTACTAATAAAAGAGCAGATTTTTGTGGATGACCTGCTGCTTTCCCATACTGCTGGCAGTATTGGAATAAACGCTCATATACGATTCAACCCTGTCTCTGCTTAATTGGCTCAAGTAGTGACAGGCAGCCCAGTCCCATTGATTGTCCAGTTACATATTCTGGCGGCCACCAAGGGATGTAAGTGAGAGACTCCTCTGGGGAGGACCAGATATGTATAAGTGCCCTCCAGCAGGCTGCACAAATAGCAGTGCCCAAAGGACATTCTGACCTGGCTAGGAGTTGTAGGCCCCCAGGACCTGGGAGTCAACCTTGGAACCATTCCATTCAAGAACTGCCAAAGATTAACAACCTTGTTGCCCAAACAATGGAGTGCCATCCCAGCCTCCTACTTCCCCAGGCCTGTAATCCCTACTTCCCCATGTAATCCTTGTCCTATCCTATATAAGCAGCTGGTTTATGGGGCTGCAGAGCAGAATTTTGTGAATGACCTGCTGCTCTCCCACGCTGCCAGCAGGATTAGAATAAACGCTCATATGTGATTTAAAAAAAAAAAAAGTACTTATAATACTTTTTCTTAAGTTGTGTGTACTCAAGGGTTCATTTCTTCTCCATGAGTGCTATATTTAAAAACTGAACACACATCTTACTTTCTGAATAAGTCTCAATAGACTCCTTATGTCCATGTTCTATTTATATAACCTAGTATGTATCTTATAACCCATTTGTAGTTTGAACTATTCCTGTGTTAAATTTTTTGTTGTTAAATATATAATACACTGAAAATCTATAACCTCTATGAAAAGTTTTTAAAAAGAACGGTAAAATGAACTTAAGTAACTAAATGAGTTGCCTGGTCCATGCCCCTCTGTTCTTCAAAAAACTCTACAATTCGGTCATCACAGCTCAGGAAAACATTATTGCTGTTGTTACTTTTAAAAGGTCAAAACGGCAGTTTAACATAGTGGTTTGAGAGTGTGAACTCTGGAGCCCAACAACCTGGATTCAAATATGACCTTGGGCGAGGTTTACTTAACTTTTCCCCAACTAGGTTACTCAGTTGCAAAATGTGGACAAAAGTACTTATTTCACAGGGTTATTAGGCAGATTAAATGAGGAAGATTACTATGCCTGGTTCATAATAAGTGTAATGTGTCAGCTATTATTGTTAAAATCAGGAAGGAAAGACAAAATTCAAGTGTGTGAGACTTGCAGCCTGAATTCTTTTTACGAGTATTATGCTTTTTACTAAAATTGACTTCAGTATTTTTACCAACTCCATTTTTTCAACGCTTCTCATTTACAGGTTAGCTGGTCGTAAGTGATCTAACTACACTGATAAAACTACATTTCTATCACTAGCATGACTCTTCTCCCATACTATCCATCTTAAATGTGTGAAAATATTACCTTCCCTATTGAACTTTAAGCAGCACGAAAGGGGTCAAAACTAGTTTTAAAAAAAAAAAAACTTGTACTTATGGTAGTATGTATAGTGTATGTTAATTAAACAAATCCATTTTAATAGGTCTATTTAACTTTGAGTCAAATGCATTAGCATCAGTAATCTAGAGCAGGGGTGGGGAACATCTGACCTGTGGGCCGTATGCAAAATCATTCGGTTTGGCCCTGCCAAGGCATTAGGGGTGAGTTAATTAAATGTTTGGCCAAATATAGCAGGCTAGATTTTAAATTGATAATTTTGTAGAGCCTGCAAATGATGTTAAAAACATCCAAATGCCTCTTGGAAGAAAAAAGGTTCCCCACCCCTGATTTAGAAGCTCATGTACTCCTGGTGCTTAAATGTTATTTTAATTCCAGTCCATAAATTGAGTGCTGCAATTTATATGAAGGACAGAATGTGCATAAGTGATGCTGACTTACATATGGGTGGATATACATATACATGGTACTTTTCAATGCTGCACTATATTCAATTTACTAAATGTCTGTCTGTTTTTCCGACCTATGAACCAATCATCAAGACCTTTTGAGTAGCAAATCTCCTGACAATAGATCTATGCTCATTATAACCTTAAAAATACTGATTACTTTTTCTCATGTAACTTCTTCCTTTTCCAAGAAGCCTACAAACAATTTCAGGAAGGACATCAAAAAGCAACTGTAAATTCTGCACTCAATAGTACGGTATCTGGCTTCTATTATGCATAGGAACCCTTGTATGCTCACAGCTGGAAGATTACACTAAAAGACGTGCCAGCTGTCTTCAAGTACTCCAAGGAGCCATGGAGAAGAGAGTACAGACGTAATTCTTCATGTTCCAGAGGCAGGATAAGTTGTAAGGAAACAGATTTCTGAGAGAGGAAAAGAACTCTCTGAATTAGAGTAATGTAAAATTGGAAAAGGGAATCATGTAAGGCAGTGAATACTATTATAACTAAAAATGTTTGAGTAGAACACTGACATTTAGGAACGATGTGGAAAAGGTAAGTATTTAATAAAGAGTTGGACTACATGATCGCAAACCTCTCCTTCAATTAAAATGTTCTTGAATTTTAGTAATACTTAATCCCAAGTGATGGTCTAATGGACAACACTAACATGCTATAGGCATATGCGTACCTGCCCGATGTTGCAGTGTATGTGGGCTACATGATTATGACCCCTTCACCTGGGGCAACTGACATTTTAGAAGTTGCAAGATCCTATCCTTATTGTTTGGAATTCTATCATTCCATGATCCCCAACCCAAGTGAAAGATGGGAAAATTATAAGAACATTAATTTTATTATTTTATAAACATTTCTAAAATTCAGAAAAAAATTTTTAAATGAGGAAATATGGGTAATCTATATATATAAAAGCCTACTATGCATATTGTCAACCAGGAAACCAGGAGTTCAATCGCTCGCTATGACGTACGCTGACTACCAGGGGACGGCGCGGAATGAAGGAAGGCCCCAGCCAGCAGCTGGCAGCCAGGAAAGGGAGGCCCCAGCCGGCAGCCAGAAGGCTCTGATTGGCCCTGATCGCCAGCCAGGCCTAGGGGCCCTACCCATGCACGCATTTCATGCATCGGCCTCCAGTTGAAGTATAATAACTTAACCACCACACCAGATCTACTATTATATTAAAACTACTTGGGTGGTATAAATAACATGGTTTAAAACAGTTATATTTAGCCCTACCTGGTTTGGCTCAGTAGAGAGAGCATTGAACTGCAGACTGAAGGGTCCTGGGTTCAATTGCAGTCAAGGGCACATGCCTGGAATTGTGGGCTCGATCCCCAGTAGGGGGCGAGCAGGGGGCAGCTGATCAATAATTCTCTCTTATCAATGTTTCTATCTCTCTCTCCCTCTTCCTTCCTCAATGAAATCAATTAAAAAAAATTTTTTTAAACAGTCATATTTACTCCATATACTGAGATACTAAGAAAAATATCATAAAAATAAAGTGAAAAAAAATTTTTAGGCAAAAAACATGGCCTGGCCAGTATGGCTCAGTTGGTTGGAGCATCATCCCATATATCAAAAGGAGGCAGGTTCTATTCCAGGTCAGGGCACATACCCAGGTTGAGGGTTCGATCCCCAGTCGGGGCATGCGTGGAAGGCAACTGATTGATGTTTCTTTCTCACATTGATGTCTGCTGTCTGTCTTTCTTTCTCCCCTGCCTTCCTTTTCTCTAAAATTATATTTTTAAGCAAAAAACATGAATTACCTAGAACATATATCCTATAAGTACATGAAGGTATATTATTATACTTTTATGCCTCTTTGCAATTTCCACAGTAAAACTTAAAAAGAGCACCCACATTTTAAAAAAATGAAATTCAACTCTCAAATCAATATAAACATGATAGTGGGGTCTTTTTAAGCTATAGGAAGAACAGAAATGGGTTAGTATCCACTTAACTATATCCAAATTCACTTGGACTCAAATCTGAAAATATTTAACTGCTATTTAATACCTCACATACAGAGGAAATTGCAGAGGAAAAGTTCTTAAGCACTATTTAGAAATAGTTTCATTACTAAAATTGAATAACACTTCATTAGAACTTGGATTTGAAAAATGTTACTACATAACAGGCTTGTTTGTTTTTTTAATCCAAGATGCACAGTAGCTTTATATCTGACTTCAGGTATTATAGTCTTAATCTACTATAAAATTAATTGTTCTTGATAGTTTAGAATTGCTTTTAAATAAAATTATTTTGTTTCCTCTGTATTTCTTAGAATTTCCAAAGCCTAGAAAAAGGTGTTTATCTAATTTCTGTTTAACAGCTAAAACTTCTACTAATAGTGAAGAAAGAAGAAACATTAGTGTAGTATTAGACTAGGAGTGAAGTGGTAAGATTCTAGTCCTGGCTCTGAACTTACTTTACACTGAACATGTCACTTAAGCCTTCCAGGTCATAGTACTCACCCATAAAATAATTCAAACCTGATGACTTCAGAGATTGCACCCAGTCTCTGAGGCTGACCTTCATAGTGCGTGCACACTTTCACTGTGATGGTACTCCATCCTTACACTAGTTATCGCACACAATACTACGGATGAACCCACATAAAATGTGCAAGGCCAGGAATGTTTAAGCAAATGTGATTTTTTAAATACACTGTACTGAAATATGGGTTAGATATCAAGGGCATTTATTTTCTTGTCTAGAATGCATTGACACTATATGCTGCAAATAAAGCTCTGAAGTTATAAAACACTTACAAATCAACCAACACAACTAATCCTGCTGACTTTTGAACAGAAAGGAAAATCTCTGAGTAATAATTTCTTGACACCCAATACCTGTGGCACCTATACACCCATGGAAACTGTGTTACTTTTATGGCATAATGACACCAAGAGCATGAAATAGAATGTACTCTTGGTTAAATCAGGGCAGGTGCAAATTAAGCACTTGAGAAAACGACCTTCCTAGTTAGTAATAAACTAATGAGATTTCGTTAAAAGTGTAAATGTTTATGTCTAAATGTTTATATTGCATATAGAAAACACAAAGTTAATTCCCTAACCTCTAGCACCACTTAACTTCCATAAATGGTGTTGATGTGTTGCTGGTATTTCAAAAGCCCCACTTTATGAAGTCTAAAACTGAGCTAATCCAAATGAAAATATAGACTTCTTTTTTAAGATGGAGTGATTAATAGATGTTAGTTCATAACTATGAAATCAATAAAAGTAAACAAGGACCCTCCAAATTTTAGTAACAAATGGGCCATGTAGTACAAATGTGATATAATGAAAAAACAAGCTTTCAGAAATATCAACACTAAGAAGTAGAGCTATTGATACATCAGTTAATTGCAAAAAGACTGCCAAGAGAATGTGAGCTATCTAAATAAAATTATAGTGTCAGTATGTTGGAGAAAGGTATCCAGGGTACCAGACATGAAAAGGAATATAGCCCTAAAAAATGCATACACATAAGCAAGTAATTGGGGGAAAGGAATAGAAGAAAGGAAACACCTATGTTTAATTTATAGCTCAAAGAATTCAAAGATGATATTAATAGTAAAAATCTACAAAGTGACTTTGAACCAGAGGGTTTAGGTTTCTTTAAAGAGCCTACGACAGCCCAGCCGGTATGGCTCAGTGGTTGAGTGTCGACCTATGAACCAGGAGGTCAAGGTTCGATTCCCGGTCAGGACACATGCCGGGGTTGCGGGCTCCATCCCCAGTGTGGGGCGTGCAGGAGGCAGCCGATCCATGATTCTCTCTCATCATTGATGTTTCTCTCTCCACCTCTCCCTTCCTCTCTGACATCAATAAAATATATTAAAAAAAAAAAAAAGCCTACGACAGTGTATATGTGAGAAAACTGAATGGAGATGTAAGCTAGTATTGTGGTATTGTGATTTAACCACAAATGCCTTCCTATGTAAATATTCCAATGAGTACTGTTAGTACACATACCTCGGAGAATTCTTTCCTCATGGCAACGAAGAAAGTCCCAGATTCTAACAGTGCCGTCATCAGAGCATGTAGCAAATTTATTATCCGTGGGTGAGAAACTGTTACATGAAGACACACAGCAGGGGAAAGAAGTCAGCATTTAACAGATTATCTGTGCTTCTCAGAAAGGGAAAAATAAAAACACTGTGCTGCCTTATAAATAGAAGAGGGAAGTATCCACCCGTGAAGATGCAACATAAAGAGAATGTTGTCAGCTAACCATGGCATCTCATCAAAAGAATTTAATACAGTAGTTGCTTCTTAATTTCCAATCATTAATATTCAGAGCACTTTACAAGTGTATTACTACTACTGCTATTCATTCACACTTCCCACAATACAGGATTTCCTGTTGTACCAACAGAAAACATGGAGCTAATTTAAGTGTAGAAACTAATTGAATCCCATTTTTGCAATATTCCTGTAAACAATCTTTTAAATCACGAAAGAATACTGCTCAAAAAATTAGCATCAGCTTCCACCTCAGACACTTCATGAAATGATAAACTGAAAAAAGCTGGACAGGATTTTTAAAGACTGGTGCTAAACATTCCTACATATGATGTTTCCGATTTATTTAAAAAGTCTACGGAAAACTTTCCCATCTCCTTTCTGGCAAGCTATCTTGTGAATATTGCACCTTTTGACAAAAAAGTTAGCATAGGGACATTCAGACTTGTGTGTAAAGCCCAAGAATCTGCTGCAAAGGAGAGAGCCATTTTTCCCTCCGTCGTGGAAGATCCTCAAGTTTCTAACTTAACTCTAAGAACTCCCTTGAACTTTTTAATCCGATGACTAAGTGACCAACTGTGCAAACTCAATGTATGGGCAGGACACCACAGCAAAGTCATCGCAGAGGCATGTTTATCCACCAAGTTTTGTTCAGATTCTGAAAGTAGAAACAGTGACTGCAGTGGATGATGTTTCTATAAAGATGTCAACCTCTCGCCACACGGGTGGCACAGCTACGGAGAATGCTGCTCAGCTTTATTCTGAGGATGCAGCAACTCTTCAGGCTGGTTTGTGAAGCTTTCTTTTTCCAGTTTTACTGCACATATCTCATCGATATGCACAAATACATACAGCTCACTGAAAATATTGTAAACTGCACTTATTACACATTTGCTCTGTCGGTACCAGCAGTGAACTGGAAGAAAAGTCCTAGAGTCTTCTTACCAATGACCTGCTCATAGTTTCAAAGCTTGAAGAACCCGTTCATTAATCCATTAATGATTGCCACATCCAGAGCTACTTGTGAGAGTTCTAGACCTATGGTACTTTCCTTTGAAGTCATGGCATAACCAAGCCAACCAGGTCTTCACTTAAGCCTGTTTTCTTGTATTTTGTGTGAACTCTGAAAGTGTTTCTGTAGGCTTTAGATTTTATTCAGTTGCATAATTAAAGACTGAGTTCTTTATTTGGAATGAAATATTCTTGTCTTACACAGTAAGTAATAAAAAGAAGTAACGTATACACATTATTAACCATAAATGAAAAGAGAAAAAACCAGTGCAAAATGTGGCAGACAATACATCTCTAACATATTGTAAAGGCAGATACCAGGACAAAACTACTTCAGAAAGGCGCCAGCAAAATGGTGAATGTGTGAAAACAAAGAAAAATATTGTGTTCATAGGGTGCAGAGAATTTCCCAGAATCTGACAGAGCCCATGCATCTCTGCATCCAGAATACACTTAGAGAATAATTTAACCATGACAATAGGGACTACAGAAAATGGTATATTGTGTATAAACCTGGCCTCTCTAATCGCCTCCTTATGTGCCTGGAACATCTTGACGTTGTTCATGTTCGATTGCCAATATTTCACATATCCTCCGTGGTCTGCTGTCAACATCCACATGTCATTATGTGACCAAGTCATGGCCCTCACTGGGCTATCGTGAGCCTATGAAAACAAAACATTTGTAAACATTACATACAAGATGAAAGGCTTCACAGGAGCATTTATTAACTCACAATGATTTGCCTAAGTGTAAGTTTAAAATGCCAATAAATTTACTATATCTCAAGTTCTTTACAGTACCACAGAATGATGCTGCCATCTGATGATCACTGTTACCTGTAGTATTGTTTCAAAATTGAAAGTGAGTCCATTCCACAAGGTGAACTCTCCACTAGAAGCTCCAGTGACCAACCGTCTTCCCTCTGGAGTCCACTAGGGATGGAAAAAAAGACAGGTTATACAAAAGGCCACAAACCCTCAACCTTAATTAATTTTTAAAACACTAAGAAAGTCTTTATTTACAAAATGTATTTTGTAATAATCAATATTAAGTAGATGATACCGACTTTCACTTAAGTGTAGCTCAGATTTATAAGCAAGTATTTTGTCAGAAAAAAAAACTTTATTAACACAGTGCAGGAAAAGCTCTAGCACTTTAGCTCATTAACGGAATTAAAAATAGTTAAATACATTATAAGCAAGCACCTTGCTAAGCTACACAGGCCTAAGCACTCTAAGGAGCATTTCAAAACAAAATGTGCATAGACTTCATTTTCCTATTGGCAGGCTGACATAAATAAGATGGTCAATCACCAGAAAAACTCAAAGCCTGAATGAAGGATTTCAACTACTAAACCAATTCAGACAGAAAAGTTACCATGGTTTTATGGAAGAAAAAAAAATTAACAATAAGTACCAATTTAAGGACATCAAAGCTATCAAATTTTTACTGGCAAATAAATGTACTAACAAAACAAAAACAAAAAAGCTTTTTAAAGCTCTCCTTCATTCACAGTACCATGCAGTAACAAGTCTTATGCTGATCTCTCAAAAAAAAAAAAGTAGTACAGCAGATTTCATGACAAACACTACACCAATATTTTAATGCTACAATTTTCCTTCTGTAAAAAAATCTGGGATGTTTATAAACTCAAAAAACATATTTTTGCAACTCTGGCTGCTGTGACTCAGTTGGTTAGAGCATCATCCAGTACACCAAAAGATAGTGTGTTTGCTTTTCAGTCATGGCACAAACCCAGGTTTTAGATTCGATCCCCGGTTGGGGTGCTTGTGGGAGGCAACCCATCTAAGTTCCTCTCTCACACTCATGTTCTTATGTTCTCTCTCTCTCTGTTTTCCTCCCTCCCTTCCTCCCTCCCTCTCTTCCTCTCTCCTTCCCCAACCCCTTCTTCTTTCTGTTAAATCAATAAAAATATACCATTAGATGAGAAATAAATATATATTCTTTAAAAACACGTATTTTTTTTTATTTTCAAGTTTCTATGATAGATTACACAACTCATTTTCCTTAGAAGATGCAAATACACAACTGTCAATATAACAATCCTATTTTCCAAAATAAAAACTGTGACACAGAGTTAAAAAATACAAATTGCTTATAGGAATAGCAGGATGAGATACATAAAATGAAGACTATTCGGTAAATTATAAGACATATATGACAATCTGGCTTTTCATTGCTTACCTGCAGATTATGATTTGAATTATTATGAATAAAATCCTCCTACTTTCCTAGTTTCTGTTATCTGCTATGGATCCCAACCCAGTAAATACTACAGGCAACCCAACTGTAGACACAAGACCCACAGTTTATATGTCTTAATACCTTGTAATCTGGACTATGCCTCTATGTGCAAATTTCTCCTAGGATCCCATAGATCCCAAAATGAGAAATTTACCATGTTACAAGATACAGGATAGAGTATGCTCAGATTCTATTCATTTCAAAAAGGTTTTCAGTATTATGCTAACAGGATATTAAAATAGCTGCAAACAAAATCATCCTACACACTAGTTGGCTCTACTAACACAAAAACCATTGAAATAAGGTCTTCTTTACAGATGTATCTACTGATATATGCCTCTGAAGCAAAAAGGAGGCCTTATAGTGACTGTAACATTTTTATGGAGCTCAAACCAGCATCTCTTCCAGTCCCTCTCAGGTCTCCATACATCTCACCTCCCTAATATCAGAGGACTTACTGATTTTGCTCATTTGCCACATATTTGCTATGGTTGTCTTTTCCCTGTCCTAGTTTTCTGTTTGTTTGTTTGTTTTTGGTGTGTTTTTTTTCCAATTCTTACTTGCTCAACTTTGACTACTAACTAGCTTGGGAGACAGAAATGGGAAGACTTTTTTTTTAATACAAAATGCTTCAAATGTCAGTATTTTGAATCATGTCAATGTACCATTTGTTTTAAAACTACACTTTAAAAATTTCAGTAAAAATGTATTGAATACCTACTATGTATCTTCGGAACTGACAATTAAGGTCTACCATTTGTCTTCAGCTCTTCTCAAGTATTTTGCTTCCTAGTAACACCTAAACGTTTTCATTCACCTTGAGATGCTGCTTTCTAAATTCTAAACAACAAAAGCATTCCTATTCAAGAGCAATTCCTATTCAAAAGGTCTCCAAGTCTGAGACCTACTGTAATATATATTCATGGCCAGCTCAAAAAAGAATTCTATGGAAATTGCAATAAGAAGAAAATAATCCAAAAGTAATACCTTACTAAATGTGGATATAGTAGGTAATTGGGTATTCCAAAATAAAATGACTAGCAATACACTGATTTTTATCCCAGGTACACATTTAAAACAGTGTTTAATTTTCTTTGTTCTATTATATATATTTACAGACTAACTAAGGACCAACTTTGCCAAAAATATCCAAGAGAATACTTACCCTAACAACAAATACTGGACACTTTACTTTATTGGTTGATGTTCTAACAAATTTTGTTGTTACTGCATTCATAGGATTATTCAACATCCCTATAGGTGGGACCAGCTATAAAAAAAAATACATATTGGGTTTTAAGAGCTCCTGATGATGCACAGGACATAAGCCAAGGACATGCAAAGTTACTATTTCAATATTTAAAGACAAATTCAGGAATATAAAGGACTTTCAAAAATACTGTAATAATACAGCGGTTTTCAACCTGTGGGTCTCGACCCCTTTGGCAGTCGAACGACCCTTTCACAGGGGTCGCCTAAGACCTTCCTGCATATCAGATATTTACATTACGATTCATAACAGTAGCAACATTAGAGTTATGAAGTAGCAACGAAAATAATTTTATGGTTGGGTCACAACATGAGGAACTGTATTTAAAGGGCCAGAAGGTTGAGAACCACTGTAATAATAGATTAAATCCTATATAATAAAAGCCTAATATGGAAATTGTCCCCTCGGGAGTTCGACCAACTGGGAGTTTGACTGCTTGCTATGACGTGAGCTGACCACCAGGTGGCGGCATGGAACAAAGGAAGGCCCCGGCCGGCAGCTGGCAGCTGGGGGAAGGAAGGCCCCATCAGCCCTGATTGCCGGCCAGGCCTAGGGACCCTACCCGTGCACTAATTTCGTGCACCGGGCCTCTAGTTAATCTTTATTAATTGAGGAAAACTGAGATACAGAAAAGTTAAATGTCAATTATTACTAGACAAGCAACAAAATCAAGCACCAGATTCCCCCAATTCCTTTTCAAAGTCAACAATCAGCCAAATTTAAAATTAACTTTCCTATTACACAGATTTTGAGACAGTGTAATCTTTTGCTGAACACTGCTTTAAGCCCCAAATCAAAAGTTCACCCTTCATCAGATTAAAAGAAAAATTTAAGTTGAGATGAGAAAAGTCCATGTTTGAATTTGAGATCACATGTTTTCAGATTCACATATCTAAGCAAAGAGTTTTATATTAAGCAGTATAGCATATCTTATACTTACATCATTATAATAACCTGCGTCAGGCTGAATTGCCCTCATATCTCTCTGGTCTCTTTGCCATATTCTATTCTGTTAAAAAGAGATTAATTAATTAATCAATTGCTATATGAGCTCATTGTACTCAATATGAAACTAACAAAATGTAAGCTATTATTAAATGGGAGGCAAACAGGATTAAAATTTTTTCATGTTCTAAAACATATATAATAGTTGATATCTTATCCTACTGACATTGATTAGAATTTCTTCCTCTCCTTACTCACATTATCCCCAACCAATCATCCAAGATTCTCTTAACCCCAAGACATTCTCATTGACCATACACACCTTAATAGCAGGGGGTGGAAGAGTGAGTAGAGATACATTCACAATTCCTTCAAAATGCTCAGCACAAAAACAATTCCTCATATCTTGACCTTAATTTTCTTAATTCCTCTCTTCCTCTTAAACTCCCCTAGTCTAGTTTTCCAAATGAAACCCATGGAAAAAACTAAATCTGTCTTTATCTCTGAATGAATCTTTTTCTCCTATGTGCCTACAACATATTAATTCCTAAGTTGGAAATCTTTTAACATTTCATGTATTCTGTGGGTTTATCAAGTATTTCAATGCTGGCCTAGGGATTAGAGTATCCTCTTCAGAGATTTGTTGTGAACCTTTAGAACAAAACCTATTTCTAACGTTAATAATTTTTGTGAAGATAATTAATGTAGCTATTATTTTTTAAATACTAGTGACTGGCTGCACCTAAAATCCCAGTACTTTAAGCAATACAACTATAATTATTACCATTTTATTATTTTAAAAATCTTTCTCCTTTGTAAAAAAACAAAGTTTGGTCACATGAAGCACATGATCTGGACTTACCTCCAAATACTTAATTACAGACGGATTATAGTCTATCGTTTTTCGGTTTACTGCTTTTCTCATTCGTTTTCCATCAAAGGTAAGCTGCTGCATTGCTTGCTGCTGTGCAAAATCAGGTCGCTTATAAAACAGTTGTCGAGGTGCCTGATGTTGGAACCTTGGCATATGGAAAAAACGAGGAGGAGAACCAATTTCTGTAGCCATGGTGATGTTTTCGTTCTAGGACACTGGGGTATGGAAAAAGTACTTTCACTACAAATATCAGCACTGAAAACATTTTCAAATGAACATTTTTACACTTATCTTCCTTTTTCTAATATGTTTCATTTGTAGCTTTTAGTCAACCCATTTACAAAACGAACTATTAGATTTAATGGCAGAACCCAGTTGCACATTTGAAAAGGGCCAATTCATAGCATAAGTGTTAATATTAAGCACTGGCTGTAAAATTCAGCCTGGTGGAAGGAAAACCACAATTGATAACAGCCTGGGTTGAGTTAGAGTGGTTGTGTGCTATGCGTATGCGGGGTGGGCAAATGGGGGGAGGGGGGCAGAATGGGAGGATGGGAGAATGCTTTCCCTGAAAGTAGCCAGAAGTGACCTCTGAAAATGGTTTGCTAATCACTTCATCCAGAAAACCCCACAAAATCACTGAGAACTGTTCACATCTTTATATATATAATTGGTTTCAGAGAGGAAGGGAGAGGGAGAGAGAGATAGAAACATCAATGAGAGAGATCATTGATCAGCTGCCTCCTGGACACCTCCCCTGGGGTTCGAGCCCACAACCCAGACATGTGCCCTAACCGGGAATGGAAACCTGACCTCCTGGTTCATAGGTTGACGTTCAACCATTGAGTCACACCAGCCGGCGAAAACTGTTCAAATTTTTTAAATGAAGTTTTCATTAGATGTCTGATGGTATACCAAATCATTTTAAGTTTATCATAAGACCCCATTTTATCACTAAAAAATCTTAAGGGCTGACTTTTGTCCTTTTAAATTTCCTAAGAATAGTGTAGAAGGAGGAATCAACTATCCTATTTCATATGACTACTACAAGTACATACATCTAATTTCAGGCTCCAAGGACCTACCACAGAAATTCTCAGTATGTGCATTTACTTATTTATATAAGCAGCATTAAGCTAACATCTGAATAGAAAAACTGTTAAGAGCTTATAGCAGCAGTTCTCAACCTGTGGGTCGCCACCCCTTTGGGGGTCGAACAACCCTTTCACAGGGGTCGCCTAAGACCATCGGAAAACACATATATAATTACATATTGTTTTTGTGATTAATCACTAGGCTTTAATTATGTTCAATTTGTAACAATGAAAATACATCCTGCATATCAGATATTTACATTACGATTCATAACAGTAGCAACATTACAGTTACGAAGTATCAACGAAAATAATTTTATGGTTGGGGGTCACCACAACATGAGGAACTATATTAAAGGGTCGTGGCATTAGGAAGGTTGAGAACCACTGGCTTATAGTTTCAACTTTAACGCTCTCCAGTTAAACTTACATTCCAATAATATCAATGATTTAAAAACACATTCTTTAAATGTTTTTATTAATTTTAGAGAGAGAGGAGGGAAGGGGGGGGGGGAGAGAGAAACACCCATTAGCTGCCTCTTGCTTGCCCCACACCAAGGATGGAGCCCACAACCCAGGCATGTGCCCTGACCAGGAATTGGAAGTCGGCGAACTTTTGGTGTATGGGACACCCCTCAACCAACTGAGCCACCAGGGCTAAAAACACATTTTAAGTGTATTTTTTAAATTAGAGCATGAAAAACACATAAAGAATGTTGGGGGGGAGAGGGGGGAAGGGATGGGAGAGTGCTGTCCCTGAAAGTGGCCAGAGGTGACCTCTGAAAATGGTTTGCTAATCACTTGATCCAGAAAACTCCACAAAACCATGCGAATCAAAAGGTTCAAATCTTCATGTTCACTTTAAAAGCACTCTGGTGAGCCTAGCCAGTGTGTCTCAATGGTTGAGTATCCACCTATGAACCAGAAGGTCACGGTCTGATTCCCAGTCAGGGCAAATGCCTGGATTGTGGGCTTGATCCCCAGTGGGGGGCGTGCAGGAGGCAGCTGATCTATGATTCTCTCTCACCATTAATGTTTCTATCTCTCTTTCTTTCACCTTTCCTCTCTGAAATCAATAAAAATATTTCACATCCACAGAATTCAGAAAACAAAAAGCACTCGTGAAACTGCCCAAGCCATCAAAGAGTGTGCATATTGGAAAAGCCACCAAGTATCTGAAAGATGTCACTTTACAGAAGCAATGTGTGCCATTCCGTTGTTACAATGGTGGGGGTTGGTAGGTGTGCACAGGCCAAACAATGGGCCAAAAAGACTAAATTTTTGCTGGACATTCTTAAAAATGCAGAAAATAAAGCTGAATTTAAGGGTTTAGATGTAGATTCTCTGGTCATTGAGCACATCCAGGTGAACTAAGCCCCCAAGACTTGGGGTAGAATTTACAGAGCTCATGGGAAGATTACCACATACATGAGCTCCCTGCCACACTGAGAGGATCCCTACTGAAAAAGAGCAGGTGATTTCCTAAACCAGAAGAAGAGGTTGTACAGAAGAAAACGATAAACCAGAGGAAACTGAAGAAACAAAAACTTATGGCCCAGGAGTAAATTCAACATAATGTAAATACTAAAAAAAAAACAGGAAAAAGTTCACCTGAAATCGGTCTCTGCATAGGATGATGGAAATACTTCAAAAGAATTTTCAATAGAATTTAATGGTTAATTTCTCAATATAAAAATATTCTATACAAGAGTGAGCAAGTATTGACAGATTATTGAGTCGCCAATGATTTTAGAAGGTTGGTTATTTGTCATTTTTAAAGCTTAGGTGCTTTTTAAGGTAATATGGATTATTCAATTCTGGATTTCACATCCACAGAATTCAGAAAATAACTCCATGATGATAACGCTTCTAATCAGTAGCATCAAAACACTGACTATTTGGAGTGTTTACAGTAGCATATGGTTAATAAATTCCACCTCTACATATTTAAAAAAATGTTAGAAGCACTTCCACATTTTGTTTTAAAAACAGGAAAGGACCTAAAAATTTATGATTTCCTTGGTATGAAAATATTCTTAGTACTACCTACTTCCTTCATCCTTGTTACTTCAGTCTCTCCTGAAACCATCCTATATAATAAAAGGCCAATATGCAAATTGACCGAACAGCAAAACAACCGGTCGCTATGATGCGCTCTGACCACCAGGGGACAGATGCTCAACGCAGGAGCTGCCCCCTCGTGGTCACTGCACTCCCACAGGGGGAGTGCCGCTCAGCCAGAAGCTCTGAGCCAGGCTCAGGGCTGGCAAGCAGAGCAGCGGTGGCGGGAGCCTCTCCCGCCTCCGTGGCAGCACTAAGGATGTCCAACTGATGGCTTAGGTCCGCGTGGGACATCAGTCGGACATCCCCTGAGGGCTCCCAGACTTCAAGAGGGCGCAGGCCAGGCTGAGAGACGCCTCCCATCCTGAGTGCATGAATTTCATGCACTGGGCCTCTAGTGTGTAATAAGAGAATAAATATTCTGTCTAATCTCTTAGGGCTGTATGTGATTTGAATTGGAACATAAGAAGTGAACTAAGCATTTGACTCAGTGAGGTTGGTGAAGCAATTTGTTGACTCAGCTATCCCATAAATTCAACTAAGTTTCAGCATCCAAATTCAACTAATGGCTTCAATTCAGATGTCATCACCAGTAATTCTAAAAGGATGTATGAAAGGTAATTTTTTTTGAAAGGTCATTTTTAAAACACCTTCCTTTCCACTTTATAATCATCAAATTTCTAATTTTATTAGAATAAAATTATCCTAATATTCTAGTTCCTATTACTAACATCAAATAAGAATAAAGATATTTACACTCATCAAAGGAGGCTCTAAGGTTATTCAGCCAAAAAAGGAATAAAATAGTGACAAATGCTACAACATGGATGAACCTCTGAAAGAAGTCAGATTTAAAAAGTCACATATTGTGTTGCCCTGGCTGGTTTGCTCAGTGGATAGAGCGTTGGCCTGCGGACTGAAGGGTCCCAGGTTCGATTCTGGTCAAGGGCATGTACCTTGGTTGCGGGCACATCCCCAGTGGGAGGTGTGCAGGAGGCAGCTGATCGGTGTTTCTCTCTCATCGATGTTTCTAACTCTCTATCCCTCTCCCTTCCTCTCTGTAAAAACTCAATAAAATATATTTTTTTTAAATAAATAAATAAAAAGTCACATATTGTGTCCTAGCCAGTTTGGCTCAGTGGAGAGACCATCAGCCTACGGACTGAAGGGTCCCAGGTTCAATTCCGGTCAAGGGCACATGACCAGGTTGAGGGCTTGATCCCCAGTAGGGGGAGTGCAGGAGGCAGCCGATCAATGATTCTCACTCATCATTGATGTTTCTATCTCTCTCTCTCCTCTCCCTTCCTCTCTGAAACCAATAAAAATGTATTTTTGGGGGGGGGGGGGAGGTCACACATTGTATGATTCCATTTATATGAAAAATCCAGAACATGCTAACACAGAAACATAAAACAGATTAGTGGTTGCCAGAGCCGGAGAAAGGGAGGAAAGAACAATGAATGGATGCTGAATGAGAATGAGGTTGCCTATGAGGATGGTGAAAATGTTTTGGAACTAGACAGAGGTCGTGGCTGGAAAACACTGCAAATGTACTAAGTGGCGCTGAGTCAGACACTTTAAAATGGTTAAAACAGTAAATTTTATGTTATGTGACTTTTCCCTCAGTTGAAGAATTTAATGTATTGGGGGAGAAATCAGATGGTGAGTAGATGAAACATTAACAGAAAGTTGATGGTGTTCAGGCTGGATACAAAGTGCTACACAAGAGCCAAATCAAGGATTTACTATACAAATATGGGGGAAATGACTGAAGTCAAATGCAAAACAATCAATATATGTTGTTACTCATACTTTTGAATAATTCGTATGTTAAAAGAGAGAAAAAAATATACTCCTTCATTTTAAACCTTATAGAGGATAGGGGGAAATATCTTCCCATTTACAAATTTGTTGAGTAAAATTTGTTCTAAAAAAAACTTCAAATTTTCCTTGAATGGTGAAGTTTTATTTGTGTTCCAAATATAAAGGCTCAACATGAAGAAAAGGTGAAAACAGAAAGTACAACTATATTCTAAATCAAGACCTGGCCCTAAATAGTCAATAATCCTATATAATAAAAGGGTAATATGCAAATCAACCAAACAGTGGAACAACCGGTTGCTATGACGCGCACTGACCACCAAGGGGCAGGCGCTCAATGTAGGAGCTGCCCCCTGGTGGTCCGTGTGCTCCCACTGGGGGTGTGCCACTCAGCCAGAAGCCAGGCTGACAGCTGCAGAGCGCAGTGGTGGTGGCGGGGCAGAGCTAAGGATGTCCGACTGCCGGCTTAGGCTCACTGAGCAGGCAGTCGGACATCCCCAAGGGCTCCCGGACTTCAAAAGAGCACAGGCTGGGCTGAGGGACCCTTCCTCCCCCCATGCACGAATGTCATGCACGGGGCCTCTGGTATAAGCATAATATGCAAATCAACCAAACTGCAGAACGACAGGTCCGGTCGCTATGACACACACTGACCACAAGGGGGCAGACACTCAACACAGGAGCTTGGCCCTGGTGGTCAGGGGACTCCCACAGGGGGAGCACTGCTGAGCCAGAAGCCGGGCTCACAGCTGGCAAGTACAATGGCAGTAGCGGGATCCTCTCCTGCCTCCACTGCAGGCGGGCGGTAAGGAGCCAGGGGTCCCGGACTACGAGAGCCTCAGGCTGCAGGACCGGCCTGCCCCCCAGTGCACGAATCTCATGTACCGGGCCTCTAGTACCATAATAATTATATATGGTGCCAGATGGGTACTAGATATATCGGCACGAGCACTTCATAAGTTATGTAAATGTCTCACCACTGGGTTGTATACCTGAAAGTAATATAATATTCTATGTCAACTGTAATAGAAAATAAATTATTTTTTAAAAGACCCAGCCCTAAAATAAAACCACTCACAACTGAGTGACCAGTCTTCACAAATGCCTTTTTCACTTCACTTCCTGTAAACTGTTATTACTTGCCCAAGTCACAAAGAGCCCCTTAATGGCTGTATAGGCTAAACTGTGTCCCCCCTTCACTTCATATGTTGAAATCCTAACCTCCAGGACCTCAGAATGTGACTGTATTTGGAGAAAGGCCCCTAATCCATGACTGGTGGACACGGACACTCAGAAGGCATGCCATTGGAAAGCAAGAGAAAGACAGCCATCACCAAGCCCAGGGGAGAGCCCTCAGAAGAAACCAATCCTGCTCATCTCTTCATCCAGAATCCAAAACTGAGAAAATAAATGTCTTTTGTTTCAGCCTCCCAGTCTGTGGTAGTTGGTTATAGCAGCCCTAGCTGACTATGACAGTGGCAGAGTCAGAGCAAAATACCTGGATCGCCTGACTCTCCAACATGTCAAAAGATTTCAGCAATGCCTTTAACAGCTTTCTCTGACTGAAGAGAGCAGAAAACATGAGGTTGAAAATCAGTGACCCAGAGAGAAAGAACTCGTCATTAAAACTATCCCTCAGGCTTCACTCAGGACTATACTGCACAGATATATATATATATATATATATATAGGCCAGATTATTATGACCACCTGACGTTTGTAGGCACATTAGCTATAATTTCGCGCTGAAGTTGCTAGAGGGCCAGACCATTATAAATAGGGAAGCAGGTTGTTTACGACAGTAGAAGTGATTTTTTTCTGAAGATATGGGTAAACAACGTGATTTAACAGCCTTTGAACGTGGGATATATATACACTGAGTGGCCAGATTATTATGACCACCCCATCAGTACTTCGTTGGGCCACCTTTTGCCTTCAATACTGTGGCGATTCTTCTTGGCATTGACTCCACGAGATGTTGAAAGGTGATGCGAGGAATCTGACACCATGCCTGATGAATAGCACTGTCCAGTTCTGTGAGATTTGATGGTTGTGGAACCAGCTGCCTGATGGCTCTTTTAACTTCGTCCCACAAATGCTCAATTGGATTGAGATCTGGTGATTGTGGGGGCCACCTCAGCAAGGTAAAGTCTCCCTCATGTTCTTGAAAGCACTCCTGCACAATACGAGCACCGTGGCATGGCGCATTGTCTTTTTGGAAGAAGCCATCTCCATTGGGATACGCCATCAACATGACAGGATGAACTTGATCAGCAACGATACTTAGGTATGTTGTGCTATTCAGACGTTGTTCCACACGAATTAAAGGGCCCAAATCAAGCCAGGAAAACATGCCCCAAGCCATAACACTGCCCCCACCAGCTTGAAGGGTTGTACTCATGCATATGGGGTGCATGCTTTCATGCTGTTTCCGTCAAATTCTCACTCTGCCATCAGCATGATGCAACTGGGAACGTGATTCATCAGACCACATGACTTTTATCCAATGCTCGACTGTCCAATCCTTCTGTTCCTGTGGGAATTGGAGACGTTTCATCTTGGTAACTGCAGACAGCAAAGGTGTTCGAACAGGCCTTCAGCTTCCATATCCCATACGATGCAGAGTACGGCTAATCTGCCTACAAACATCAGGTGGTCATAATAATCTGGGCACTCAGAGTGTGTGTGTGTGTGTGTGTGTGTGTGTGTGTGTGTGTACATACACACACACACATATATCCCACATTCAAAGGCTGTTAAATCGCATTGTTTACCCATATCTTCAGGAAAAAATCACTTCTACCGTCGTGGTAAACAACCTGCTTCCCTATTTATAATGGTCTGGCCCTCTAGCAACTTCAGTGCAAAATTATAGCTAATTTGCCTACAAATGTCAGGTGGTCATAATAATCTAGCCACTCAGTGTATATACCAGAGGCCCAGTGCACAAATTCATACACGGGTAGGATCCGGCCAGCCCAGCCCAAATTGGGGCAGAACGGGGCTGGACCTGTCGGGAGGAGGAGATGGCAGGAGGTTGGCCAGCCAGCCGGCCCCTATTGGGGCAGATCAGGGCCTGGCTGGCTGGGCGGAGGGGCCACAGGCAATTGGCCAGTGGGTCCTGCCCCCGATTGGGGGTTCAATCAGGGGTGTGACCGGCCGGGGGGAGGGGCTGTGGGCGGCCAGCCCTGTCCCTGATCGGGATGGGGAGGGGGGGCTGATCTGGGGTGGGACTGGGCTGGGGGAGGGTCTGCAGGTTGGCCGGCTGGCCCCGCCCCTTATTGGGGTGGGAGCAATCGGGGCGGGGCCAGCCAGGGAAAGGGCTGCAGGCCAGTCAGGGTGGTGGGGGCCCATAGGGGGTGGGGCAGCTGGGGGAAGGGGCTGCAGGAGGTTGGCCAGCCGGCCCCACACCCTATTGGGGTGGGGGATGGGATCAGGGGCAGGGCCGTCAGGGGTGAGGGGCTGCAGGCCTATCATGGTAGGGCAGCCGATTGGGGGTGGGGCATTTGGCTGGCTGGCCCCACCCTTGATTGGGGTGGGAGAGTCCAGTAGTGGGCAGTACTTATTAAAGGATACTTTTGAGAAGAGTAACTGGGAAGAATGGGAAAAGAGCAGGTATGAGCAGAGGAAGTAAGTAAAGCTGCAATACTGGCCAGGGATCAGCCTCAGCTAACCACATAGAGAGCTCTTGGGTAAATGGGGAAAAAAGGAGACATATGTACCTGATTGGGCGGTTCGCTGGCCATAGTGGGCGTCATAGCAACGGGTCATTACGGCATTACGGTCGCTGGCTTTTTATATATATAGAATACAGGCCCGGTGCACAACATTTTTGCACAGGGGGGAGGGGATTCCCTCAGCCCGGCCCGCACCCTCTCCAACCCAGGACCCCTCAGGGGATGTCCAACTGCCGGTTTAGGCCCGATCCTAACCGCCTCTGCCTCGGCCCCTGCCACCATGGCTTTGTCCAGAAGGACGTCCGGAAGATGTTCAGTCTAATTAGCGTATTACCCTTTTATTAGTATAGATATACATACCATCAAATTCAGAAAAAGAAATCAGAGAATCATCCTTCATAAAAACAATTCCTGTGATTTCTACTCACTGCAATATTCACTTGAGCTACTCTAACATAACACTACAATTTAAACTAGAAATCAGACTTATCCCTATAGCATATTCATCTCACATCTGGGGAATCATAAAAAAATGCAATTCATTTCAAGAATTAAATCAGTGAGCACTAAAGCGCTAAAGACAGACAGATACAGACACACACACACACACACACACACAAAGTCTACTCTCAAGAGACTAACAAGTTTTTCAGAAAAAAAAAAAAGAGCTAAAGAAGAAAGCAGTATGAGAAACTACTACTATATGAGAATCTACTATGCCTGTCTGCCAAGAACTCTTATAGGCAACAGGGATACAGCAAGGCTTACAGCATAATTCAGCCTCAAGAATTTTAAATTTGGAGCAGGATGGGAAAAGGGGGGAGGAAAAGACACTGTTAGAAAAGAAAGAAAATACGTGAGACACTCTCTCATTCACTCAGCATACCATGGACAACATAATCTTTTCCCGAATCACACAATCCAAAATAACCTTCCCCAACCAAACATTTCTGACTCTATTAAGCATCACAGCTGATCTGCAACTAAAACACAGATAAGCCCGGCTGGTGTGGCTCAGTGGTTGTGCATCAACCCGAGAGCCAGGAGGTCATGGTTAGATTACCTGCCAGGCCACAGTTCCAGGCTGCAGGCTCAATTCCCAGTGTGAGATGTGCAGGAGGCAGCCAATCAATAATTCTCTCTCATCACTGATGTTTCTATCTAGCTCTCCCTCTCCCTTCCTCTCTGAAATCAATGAAAATATTTTTAAATAAAAAAATAAAACACTGATGAAAGATATGCTATATAATAAAAGCCTAATATGAAAATTGTCTCCTTGAGCAGTCGTTCGACTGGGAGACTGGAAGTTCGACCAATCGCTATGACGTGTGTTGACCACCGGGGGGTGGCACAGAACATGGTGGGTGTTGGCGACGCGGCACTGGCAGCAGTGGAGACACTGCCGGCCACAATGGGCCCCGACGAGAGCAGGACCACAGCGGGATGGTGGAGCAAGTGAGTGGCAGTGCCAAGCCAAGGCAGGTGCAAGCAGAGACTCAATCGCCACGCAGACGGAGACCAGTGGCAGCGGCAGGGGGTGGGGCCGCCACCCGGCTCCCAGGCGCTGAGGGAGTTAGGAGCCCAGCCCTGACCAATCGCCCCGCAGGCCACAATGAGCAGCTGTGGCAGGGGGCAGGGCCACCACCCAGCTCCCAGGCATGAGGGAGCCGGGCGTGGGCTCAGCCTTGATCAATCACCCCACAGGCGGGATGGTGGAGCAGGTGAGGGGGCAGCACCAGACCAAGGCAGGGTGCCAGGCGGAGCTGTGGGTCTGCAAGGGCGCGAACTGGGGCCTGATCTCCACAGGCCACCCCGAGGGATCCCACCCGTGCACGAATTCATGCACCTCTTGTATTTTTATAGGAAACTAGTAGCCCGGTGCACGAAATTAGTGCAAATTAAAGGGAATTAATTAGCGGAAATATTTTAATATTGCTATTTGCCCTTTCTCTATAATAGAAGTGTGAGAGATGAAAGGAAATTAGTAAAATATATATGAAAATAATATATAAATTTACTAATAAACAATAACAGAATGATATAACAAAGACATGACATAAAACAACAAAAACCTGATATAAAAACAACATTGATGCAAACAATGACTGATAAAGTGATTAAACTTACTCTAATATCTCCCTGGACACCACATTAAGAGTGAAAACACTTTCAGAGTGCTTGACTAATTTCCCTTGTGATGAAGTATTTACAACTTTAACGTCACACGCTCTTTGAACTCGAGAGAAAGCAACATATAACTGACCATGTGCGAAAATGGGTTCAGGTAGGAATAAGCCTACTCTGTCTAGAGCAGTGATGGCGAACTTATGACATGCGTGTCAGAGGTGACAGCGAACTCATTTTTTTGGTTGATTTTTCTTTGTTAAATGGCATTTAAATATATAAAATAAATATAAAAAATATAAATCTTTGTTTTACTATGGTTGCAAATATCAAAAAATTTCTATATGTGACACGGCACCAGAGTTAAGTTAGGGTTTTTCAAAATGCTGACACGCCGAGCTCAAAAGGTTCGCCATCACTGGTCTAGAGTTTGTCCTTGTGATTAATAGTCATCACAAATGCTGGCATCACGGGAAACTGTTGTTGAATCAATTTAAATGGGAGGACAGTGTCAGATGGGGACAAATCAATTCTTTTTTTTTTTTAATATATTTTATTGAATTTTTACAGAGAAGAAGGGAGAGAGATAGAGAGTTAGAAACATCGATGAGAGAGAAACATCGATCAGCTGCCTCCTGCACATCTCCTACTGGGGATGTGCCCGCAACCCAGGTACATGCCCTTGACCGGAATCGAACCGGGGACCTTTCAGTCCGCAGGCCGACGCTCTATCCACTGAGCCAAACCGGTTTCGGCGACAAATCAATTCTTGGAATCAGAACAACCTCTCCCTCTGCGGATCCTGTTAATACTTCAGCTTCGATTATGTTAGGTCACAATCTTTTGATAATAAATCTGGTACAATTACAAAGACCCCATTTACTATTAAGATTTCTCAATAACATGATGATTGCACCAACTTTCAATTTTAATTTATGACACAGCATTCCCAAAGGAGTAATACTATTAAGAAAGTCAATGGGAAAATTTTCCTTTTCAGCATCATCTGTGGAATCAATGGAATCATCACTCAAATATGTGTGAAAATCTCCATCAAGTATATCCAAAATGTCTTCATTTAATTTTTGAATGTGCTCATTTTTTGGACAAAGAATTGCATATTTAGATATATTTTTAATATTATCTATAGATATACTATTTCCAAAGGTAGATTCAATAATAGATCCATTACAAGTCATTTCACAGGGGATTTCAATAATATCCATTCCTAAATGAAAACTGCTATCAAGTTTGCCATCTCCAAGTTTTACTAACCATCCACTATAAGCAGAATCCTCTGATCTCATATTGCTTGCTGTAAGAGACAACTTCCTGAAACATCCCCAAATATTGCAGTACTTTAAACTCGTTTGTACTATGGCCGATCGCATAACATGCGGTACAATACTGAGACATTGTCAAAAACCCCCTCCAAGGAGAAGAACTTTCCAACCAAATACAACATTCAAATTCATAATTTCTCTTAGTAATCTGTCTATGGCGTTTATAGCATAACTGGATGCCATAGTATATTCATCAATGAGAAGTTGGGCCTTCTTAATAGTTTTAGCAACTTCACTGTTTATATCATGTCTAGAAATTGAAGTTTCATTTAATGGAATCGGTAATTTATATTGGGAATGAAAGGTGCTTACACCGAGAAGTAAATTTGCAGCAATTCCTGTAGACGCTGTGGGTAAAACAGTACCATCACGACCTCTAATATAATGTATTAACACTTGGATTGCGGGAAACGAGTTAAGTCGGCTCGCGTGAATTGCGCGTACTCCGCGGGAGCCGTCTTAACTCGGTTCATATAGATTTGCGGTGGAGTGCGGGAAACGTGTAAACTCGGGCCGATTGTAACTGCGTATTACCAAATATTTGTTTGTTTGCCGTTCACAAAGATACCTACCTGTGTATGCGAACCGTTTCATACCCATTGGGGTAATAGGTATCATAAAAATCCCTTGTAAGTAGAGAACACTTTATGGCGCTGGTCGAGTACAATACCGTTAGGGTACCAATGTATTGTTTTCTCATTTTATAACCGATATCCCTGGATATCTCACCATGCAAAGAGAATAGTTATTGAGAAATACTTCTTGTGTCCGGACGTCTTTAGTTTTGAGTTTTGTGAATATTATTACGTGTTTAAATATTTAAATATATTGTGATAAAGACATTCATATAGAATTTTTTAACCAAATAAAATAAAATCGTTCCGCAAAGTGTTCGCATAATAATTATTTTTTTATATCAGATATCTATCGGAGTACCGCTATTTTCAGTTAGTATTATTTTTATTTGCTTTAACCTAGAATGTCGCAGCATTCAGACTATAGTGATGATGAGTTTTGTGCAGACAAGTTGTCCAATTATTCTTGTGATAGCGATCTTGAAAATGCGAGTACAAGTGATGAAGATTCTAGTGATGATGAAGTAATGGTGCGTCCCAGGACATTGAGGCGACGAAGAATTTCGAAGCTCCAGCTCTGACTCAGAGTCAGATATAGAAGGCGGGAGAGAAGAATGGTCGCATGTTGATAATCCACCGGTCTTAGAAGATTTTTTAGGGCATCAAGGATTAAACACAGATGCTGTTATAAATAATATAAAAGATGCCGTGAAATTATTTATCGGAGATGATTTTTTTGAATTTCTTGTAGAGGAGTCAAACAGGTATTATAATCAAAATAGGAATAATTTCAAACTTTCAAAAAAAAGCCTAAAGTGGAAAGATATAACCCCTCAAGAGATGAAGAAGTTTTTAGGGTTAATTGTTCTCATGGGACAGGTGCGCAAAGATAGAAGAGATGACTATTGGACCACGGAGCCATGGACGGAGACGCCATATTTTGGTAAAACGATGACGAGAGACAGGTTCCGACAGATATGGAAAGCTTGGCACTTCAATAATAATGCGGATATCGTAAATGAATCAGATAGACTTTGCAAAGTGAGACCAGTACTAGATTATTTTGTGCCTAAATTTATAAATATTTACAAACCTCATCAGCAATTATCACTAGATGAAGGGATCGTACCTTGGAGGGGAAGATTATTCTTTAGGGTATATAATGCTGGCAAGATCGTTAAATATGGAATATTGGTTCGTTTGTTGTGCGAAAGTGATACAGGATATATCTGTAACATGGAAATTTATTGCGGCGAAGGAAAGCGATTATTGGAAACGATACAAACAGTAGTGTCTCCATACACTGATTCGTGGTACCATATATATATGGACAATTATTATAATAGCGTCGCAAATTGTGAAGCACTTATGAAAAACAAATTCAGAATATGTGGGACAATCCGGAAAAATCGAGGTATACCTAAAGATTTTCAAACAATTTCTTTGAAAAAAGGTGAACAAAA